>NW_025214626.1:0-9253 GCF_004010195.1 Chiloscyllium plagiosum | reverse complement strand
TGCAGTGTTGGGTAGGGATCAGTCAGGGAGTGGGAGGTTGCAGTGTTGTGTAGGGACCAGTCAGGGAATGGGATATTGCAGTGAGGGGTAGGGAGCAGTCAGGGAGGGGGTGATTGCACTGTTGGGTTTGGATCAGTCAGGGAGGGGGAGATTTCAGTGTTGGGTAGGAGTCAGTCAGGGGGATATTGCAGTGTTGGGTAGGGATCAGTCAGGGAGGGGGAGATTGTAATATTGGGTAGGCATCAGTCAGGGATGGCGAGATTGCAGTGTTGGGTAGGGATCAGTAAGGGAGGCGGATATTGCGGTGTTGGCTCGGGATCAGTCGGGGGGGGAGATTGTATTATTGAGTAGGCATCAGTCAGGGATGGCGAGACTGCAGTGTTGGGTAGGGATCAGTTAGGGAGTAGGAGATTGCAGTGTTGGGGAGTGATCAGTCAGAGAGGGATGATTAGTGTTGCCTAGGGATCAGTCGGAAGGGGAGATTGCAATGTTGGGTAGGGATCAGTCAGTGATGGGGTGATTGCAGTGTTGGCTAGGGAACAGTCAGGGAGGGGGTGATTACAGTGTTGTTCAGAGAAGGGGTTATTGCAGTGTTGGTAGGGATCAGTCAGGGAAGGGGAGATTGTAGTGTTGGGTTGGGAACAGTAAGGGAGGGGGAGATTGTAATGTTGGGTTGGGATCAGTAAGGGAGAGGATGATTGCAGTGTTTGGTTGGGATCAGCAAGATAGGGGGAGATTGCAGTGTTGGGTAGGGATCAGTCAGGGAAGGGCTGATAGCAGTTTTGGGGAGCGATCAGTCAGGGATGGGGAGATTGCAGTGATGGGTAGGAATCAGTCAGGGAGTGCATGATTATAGTGTTAGGTAGTGATCAGTCAGGGAGGGGGTGTTTGCAGTTTTGGGTAGGGATCAGCAAGGGGCATCTTTATTTCAGTGTTGGGTCGGGATCTGTAAGAGAGTGGTTAATTGTAGTGTTGTGCAGAGATCCGTCAGGAAGTTGCAGATTTCATAATTGACTTGGAATCAGTCAGGGAGAGGGAGATTACACAGTGGGTAGAGATCAGTCACGGAGGAGCAGATTAACGTGTTGGGTCTGGATTAATATGGAAGAGCATTATTGTAATGTTTGGGAGGAGTCAGTCAGGGAGGGGGCGATTACAGTGTTGGGTAAGGGTCAGTCAGGGAGAGGGTGATTGCAGTGTTGA
This sequence comes from Chiloscyllium plagiosum, assembly GCF_004010195.1. Classification (NCBI taxonomy): domain Eukaryota; kingdom Metazoa; phylum Chordata; class Chondrichthyes; order Orectolobiformes; family Hemiscylliidae; genus Chiloscyllium; species Chiloscyllium plagiosum. The sequence goes on along the minus strand of NW_025214626.1, from coordinate 8,050 downwards.
GTAGGGATTAGCCAGGGAGGGGGAGATTACAGTTTTGGGTCGGTTTCTGTCATGGATTTGGTGATTGCAGTGTTGCCTGGGGTTTAGTCAGGGAGGGAGTGCTTGCAGTATTGGGTAGGGATTTGTCAGGGATGGGTGATTGCAGTGTTGTGTCGGGATCAGTCAGGGAGGGGGTGATTCCAGTTTTGGATCTCGTTCAATCAGGGAAGGGGTGAGTGCAGAGTCGGCGGGGGGAGAGTGTCGGTGCATCTGTTTTTTTTTGTGACAGTACAGATGGATGTACAGTCTGTATCTGGAACTGTAACCAACGAATCCATATTGTTGCAAGGTCAACAGAGTGTATGTTGGCTGGAAGATCGAAAGTGCTTTTTTTTTAATTTAAAGCACAGCAACAGCTGCCAGCTGAGAGATGAGCTGTTCAAAAATAGATACTTGTTGCAATTACCTGAGGTTTGGCTGCTGTTTTGGCCAAAATTCCAATTTACTCAATTAGTTTAAGTTATGCCCAGGATACCAGAAACCAATGGCATTTGGTTTGATTGTTTTGACACCTTGAAACTGATTATAAGAGTTTATTGTGTCGTGGGTGTTATATAAACCCGGTATTTTGAAAGTATGAGGGAGTGTAACTGCCATCGAATAGCGAACAACTGCTGTCAAGCTCGAGAGCTAAATGCCCATCTCGCATCTTCCTCTCAAAGAAATTGGAAAACGATTTCAACAAAAGGTACTGTTTCATGTAAAACCTTCTCACAGTGAAAAAAAAAACAAGACAACCCAGCGAGATCTGTAGCCAGAGGATTGAATTCAGAGGAACCTGTTTGGTCTTGAGATTAAGATAATGCATTGCTTACTAAGTGCCCAGTTTAATAATTGGAACAGTGTACTTTTGATGAGTTGGAGTCAGATACTAAGTAGGTAAAAAAGGGAGAAATGGAATTGTGAACAGTTGTTGTTTAGTGTTCACTATTAGAGTTAAGAAAATAATTATAATTTTCTTTATGTATTGGAATTTTGTAGTTCTCTGTCCTTATTATTTTAACAGATTACAGAGTGAACCAAGATTCTCTGGGTGTTTGGTTTAATTAACAGAGAGGTTCGACCTCTGCACCGTAATCAATGGCAGGAAATTTCTGATGAGACTGTAATGGATAAGCAGCCCAAAGAAACGGGAAGCTTGTTGCTGAAAAATAGAGGCCAGCCATTTGTTTGGTGAGTGGGTTCTAATAATATCATGTAATCACCTGCCACGATTTCTAACTTCAAAACAGCTCTCAGATAGCTATTTGGGACATTAGTATAGGATTGGTTGACATGGAATATTTACAGATTAACTAGTCTGTTTAACTGTATCAGAACTCGTTGAAAAACTTGCTTTTTAATGGACACTTAGAAGGTTCCAAGCTGATAGGACTTACCCAGTAGGAAATGCCACTTTCCTGGACAATTCCTTTGGATTTTGCTAAGATCGGTAATCTGCAAGTTCCCATCTCAACCCTGCCTCTGCACTGGGATAAAGACTCTCTGTAGGATGTGAAGGAATATGCTCCACTTGCCTGTATGAATGCAGCTCCAATAAACACTTTTAAAACTAGACACCATCCAGGACAAAGCAACCTGCTTGATTGGCACCCCACCCACAAATATCCACTCCCTCCACCAAAGATGCTCAGTAGCAGCATTGTGTACCACCTACAAATGCAGGGCAGATATTCACCAAAGATCCTCAGACAGCACCTTTCAAACCCACAGCCACTTCCATTTAGGACAATGGCAACAAATACATGGGAACACCACCTTATGCAAATTGCCTTCCAAGCCTTTCACCATCTTGAAGTGGAAATATATCCCTGTGCCAAATTCCTGGAATTATTCCCTAACAACATTATGGGTTGACTTACATGGACAATAGCGGTTCAAAAGGCAGTTCACCACCAATTTCTCAAGAGGCAACTTAGGATGTGTAATAAATGCTGGGCCTGGGCAGTGACGCCAACATCCCATGAATGAATTCGAAAAATTGTTTCATGTCTGGAACAACAGGACCCTCCTGTGGCTTCACTAAGGAGATTTATTTATTCATTATGCAAGGAATTTGTGTAACTCGCTACTTTGCTGTGTTAGTGATCTTCACTCTGAACTGAGATAATGTTGCTGCAGAAAATAAATTTGTTTGTGCACCAACTTAGGGTCTGCAGCACATAACCAAGTTTTGGGAAGTTATGCAGGAAAAGCGAGTAATCTTCAGGATGGAGTCCTTGAATAACATAATGAAAGAAACTTAAAACATAGATGAATAACAGGAGGATGAAGCTCCAAGAGATGGTGAGGAGCAAAATCACAGACTTCCTCCTGCTCTCCATCTCTGGGTCTCTGTGCTGTAGATACTGCACAGAATGCAGTTTTGTTGCCCAACGTCATTACTGCTGGGACACCCTGTGCAGTATCTGCAGGAACAGGATGAAGGAAGAGTTCAGACAGGCCAGCCAAGGGAAAGCCCCATAGCAGATTTGTGACAAACAGTGTAAACATTTGTTCCAGGAGAAGATCCACCCCAATATCTCTCACGGTCAGTTTAAATTACATTCCCTATAATATGGAAACAGGCTCTTCAGCCCAACAAGTCCACACCGACCCTCTGAAAAGGAATCCACTCAGACCCATTTCCCTACCCTATATTTACCCCAGTCAAAGCACCAATCACTGTGGGCAATTTAGCATTGCCAATTCACCTAACCTGAACATCTTTGGCCTGTGGGCGGAAACCCATGCAGACACAGGGAGAATGTGCAAACTCCACACAGACAGTCGCCCCAGGCTGAAAATGAAGCCATTCCATGATGCTGTGAGGCTGCAATGCTGACAACTGAGCCACCATCCACCCCAATTACAGCAGCTCACCAAGGTCTGGTTTAATGGCAACTGCAAGGACACTCTCAGTGCTAGAGGTTCCAATTATCCCAAGTGACGAAGTTAGGATGATGTCCAAAATAACGGAATTATATTTTAAAACTGTATTTAGATGGCTTATCACATCTTCTTCCCACATACTGTGGAGATAGAGGTGACATTGACAGGGACCATTCTTAAGTAAATGTGAAGGAACAGGCCATATCCTCACATGCCCATAGCCTGTCATCCATGACTTCGGCTCCTCTCACATCAAGCTGTGGTCCTAACTGCACTCACCATGATATATCTCTGGATACTGGTGGTTATGATTGCAGTTTGGAAAAGGCACATATCCCAATAAATGGATATGATCTTGATTAATACAGACCAGGGACTATAAGGTAGATGGAACCTCCAGGGTTATCACTTTATTCTTATCCATTGATGGGATGTGGGCATCACTGGTTGGGCCAGTGTTTATTATTCGTCCCTAGTTGCCCTTTGGGAAGGATGAAGAATGACAATAAGAGTTTGTTCAATAATACCTCCATTGTTGGAAGCCCATCTTGTTCACTCAATCCCTTTCCTCCAGTAAAGCCCTTCATGTACCTCTGGAACCTGGGCCATTAGGGATGGGGAATAAATGCTGACGTCGGCAGTCCTGCATACATTCAGTGTGTAAGAAGAATCACATTTCCACCAGTGAGTGAAATGCTCTTGTTTAAAGAGGGCAGCTCCTACTCTAGAGAACAGAAGACCAGCTCTGAGATATATTTTCACACATGGAATAAACTGGCTCGATGCACCATTGGTTGAAATTATTTGTGATCTTGTGATGGGTTTCACGGTATTTGTGTGGGCACCATTATTGCTGGGAGATTCGAGGTTCTGTTTTTTTTGTTACTTCATTATGATATACTGAACAGCAACGCTCCTTCGTAATTGGGATTAAACTTGTTATTGTATTAGTTTGTTCATTGTCAGAGTTTTGACACAAAGCTGAGCAATGCTGTCATGTCAATCTCCCAAAGGACCTTTCAGACAGTATAAGGCAGCATCTCTGGGGATGCATCAGCCCAGAGTTTCAAACAAGGAGCTTGTCAGCTGCATGAAGGGACAGATCAACTCACATGGAAGAATGCATCCATCAACTCACATGGAAGAATGCATCCACCAACCCAGCAGGTGGAGAAGGTGTTCTACACCATCCTTGCTTTTATTGGCGTTCCTGGTGTGGCAGAAAAACATTTGGACTTGGTTTAATCAGCTGCTGATCTGCTCTCTGGTTTGACCTTTTGAACAACAACGTCGCTATCTCATTGACTGGTCAGCCATATCCAGACCCCAGAACAGTAATAACAATCCAGTGAGCAGCATGCATGGTACAATTTTCCATTGACAGAGACTCCCAAAGTCACTGCTGCTGCAGAATTTCCTGACTTTAGTATTCTGTCATCTGTTCTGGTTTCGCATGTCCTGAAAATATGAAGGGAGATCATGCAAATTAGTTCTGAAGAAGGGTCTCCGGACTTGAAATATTTACTCTAATTTCTCTCTCACAGATGCTTGCCAGGCCTGCTGAACAATTTCTGTTTTTTTTTTAATATACAAATGAAGCCTGTGTTCACAAGCGTCTTGAAGGTTAAGGGCTGATCTGAGTGAAGTCCTCCAAGACATTAACAGAAAAAGATAAATGATTTCCATTGGCTGGCAATTCTCTAATGAGGGGGCACAGTCTGAGAATGAGAGCCAGAGCGTTCAGGAGAAATGTTAGGAAGCACTTCTACACACAATGGATGGGAAAGGTTTGGAACTCTCTTCCACAAACGACAGTGGATACTGGAACTGTTAGTCAGTTTAAATGAGAAAGTATTTTAAAACAAGTAACTGAAGGATACACGTATTTTGATTTGTGAAGCTACATCCATCTACCATCCCCCCAGAAATGTTCTCGTTCTCACAGTCTCTGGTTAGAGAATTCAAGTCTTGACAGATTATGCTCCTGGTCTCTGTACGTTGAGGTGTTTGTCATGTACAGATATGTAGATTTACAGTGCAAATATCACCACAGTGCAAACACTCCCTTTTGTCACTAAGGGAGCCCTGAATGCTCTGTAAGACTGCACTTATTCATAGAGATGTACAGCATGGAAACAAACCCTTCGGTCCAAATCGTTCATGCCAACCAGATATCCTAACCTAATCTAGTCTCTTTTGCCAGCACTTGGCCCGTATCCCTCTTAGCTTTACTATTCATATACCCGTCCAGATGCCTTTTAAATAATGTAAATGTACCAATCTCCACCACTTCCTCTGGTAGCTCATTCCATACACACACCATCCTCTATGTGAAAAAGTTGTCTCCTTAGGTCCATTTTATATCTTTCCCTCTTACTCTAAGCCTATGCCCTCCAATTTGGGACTGTCTCACCCCAGGGAAAAGGCTTCGTCCGATCCATGCCCCTCGTGATTTTATGAAACTTGAGAAGCCTCCGACGCTCCAGGGAAAACAACCCCAGCCTATTTCAGCCTCTCACTATAGCTCAAATCCTCCACCCTGACAATATCTTTGTAAATCGTTTCTGAACCCTTTCAAGATTCACAACATTCTTCGTTAGGAAGGAGACCAGAATTGCACGTGGCCTAACCAATGCCCTGTACAGCCACAACATGACCTCCTAACTCCAATACTCAATCTTCTGACCAATAAAGGAAAGCATACCAAATATCTTCTTCACTATCCTATCTGCCTGCAACTCTACTTACAAAGAACTATGAACCTGCACTCCAATGTCTCTTTGTCCAGCAACACACCCTTACCAGTAAGTGGATATTACATGCTCTGATTTGCTTTTCCAAAATGTAGCACCTCGTCTTTATCTAAATTAAACTCCAACTGCCACGGCTCGGTCCATTGGCCCATCAGATAAAGATCCCATTGTACTCTGAGGTAACCTTCTTCACACTCCACTGCACCTTCAATTTTGTTGCCACCTGCAAACTTACTAACTATACCTCCTACGTCTGCATCCAAATCATTTATATAAATGATGAAAAGCAGTGGACTCAATACCGATCCTTGTAGCACATCACTGGGCATAGGCATCCAGTCTGAAAAGTAACCTTACACCACCACCTCTTGCCTTCGAGCCAATTCAAATGGCTAATTATCCCTGTATTCCATATGATCTAAGCTTGCTAACCAGTATCCAATGGGCAACCTTGTCAAACACCTTACTGAAGTCCATACAGATCCCTTTCCCTGCTCTGCCCTCATCAATCCTCTTTCTTACTTCTTCAAAAAAATCAGTCGAGTTCGTGTGTCATGATTTCCCACAGACAAAACCATTTCTACTTTCAAATTAATCGAACTTTGGTCACTGGCCCAAAAGTGCTCCCCCACTGACACCTCAGTCACCTGCCCTCAGTCTGTTTCCATTGTGACAGGCTGCTTCATTGCTGTGAATTTGAATTAAAATGAGAAAAACCTGGACTGATTGGACGCTGTTTCTCGATCAGGTAGCTAGTGGGACAGGAATACAGGACACCGAATTTATAATAATAAGCTAGTAAAGCTAGTGTGCTTCCTAATAAACCCGTTGGACAAAACCCGTTGTGTGATTTTTAACTTTGGCCAGTCCAACACTGACACATCTATGTCCTCATAGAATCCCTACAGTGTGGAAACAGGCCGTTCGGCCCAATAAGTACACATCAAGTGAATTTGATTGATTCATTCATTGATTTCAGTGAAGGGACATCTCAGCACCTTCTTCAGTTGCTGCCTGAACTTTGTCAGGATCATGGCAAAAATGCCACGCAGCAACTGAGAAACTGCATCATGAATCCCAATTCCAGCACAATTCATATAGATACGTAGACCAATAGCCCATCACAAACATTTGGCTCCATATCGAATACATTGTTAACACCAGCAGTAAAAAGATGGATTTACTTCAGCTTTGCATTTCGGTGTCCCTGTGAGATTCTCCACTGGTCTTCTGTAGGCTCTGCTGGTCATTAACATGTGTTCCTCGATGGTCAAGGAAGTCCATGTTTATTGGGAACAGGAATGGACAGGGAGTTCAGCTACAGTCAGATCAGCTTTGATCTGTCTGAATGGTGTAGTAGGCACCAAATTGCCAACTGGTGTTCCTACCTCCTGTAAATGCCACACAACACGTCTCTGACTGAATTCCTCAAGGCTGTTACTGAGGCACAGGAATGCACCATTCTGCCGCTCCAAAGAGTTGCATAGGAACTTGCAATCATCACTTACAGCTTACTGCACAGTATACCAAGGAGGTGACGCAATTCTTTTAAACAGATATAGAGGAAAGAGAGAAGAAAGAATAAAGAACAGCACAGCACAGGAACAGGACCTTCGGCCCACTAATACTGCACTGACACTTGATGCCTTTCCAAATGAAAAACCTTTTATCTTTTCATGGTCTATATCCCTTGATTCCCTACCCATTCAAGAAATTGCTATTGCATCCACCTCCACAATTACCTTAGGAAGCACATTCCAGGCACTTCTCAACATCTGTGTCCCAAAGCTGTCTCACATCTCCTTTAAACTTTCCCTTCTTACCTTAAAACTATGTCCCCTTGTAATTGAGTTTAACATCCTGGGAGAAAAGCTCTGACTATCCATTCTGTCCATGCCTCTCAGAATTTTTTCAACTTCTTTCAAGTCACCCCCTCATTCATCAAGTAAAAACACACGTTTGTCCAATCTCTCCTCATTGCCAATACGTTCCAAACCAGCCAACATCCTGGAAACCAAAGTCTCCACATCTTTCTGGTAGTGTGGTGATCAGAAACATACACAACATTCACAAAAAATACACAAGACTCGACAGGTCTCTTCGTATTTTTGATTCCATAATTCTCAGCCCTGAATTGAATGGTCAGCATCTTTCAGGGAGAACACTTAACATTTCTGGTCAAATTATTTGTGGTTGGAAGAGAATAGGAAGAGTTGAATCTGGATGTACCGAAGGTGCAGATAATGGTTTATTCAGCAGCTAGACAGAGACAAAAAGGGAGACTTGAGATATTGTGGAGTTGGTAGTGTACAGGATTAGTGCTGTAGAGAACATGGAAATAGGTATCAGCTTAGAGCAAAAGTGCTTGTTGGAGTTATAAGCAGTTT
>NW_025214625.1:44790-47422 GCF_004010195.1 Chiloscyllium plagiosum | reverse complement strand
ACAGAGACTGACCTGTCCCCACCAGTAATGTATCCCAGAATTACGCAGTGACAGACCTGTCCCCACCAGTACTGTACTCCAGTGTTATACACGGACAGACCTGTCCCCACCAGTACTGTACCCCAGTGTTATACAGGGACAGACCTGTCCTCACCAGTACTGTACCCTAGTTCTGTACCCTGGATCTGTCCCCACCAGTACTGTACCCCAGTGTGATACAGTGACAGACCTGTCCCCACCAGTGCTGTATCCCAGTGGTATGCAGTGACAGACCTTTTTCACACAAGTACTAAACATCAGTGTCCTATAGGGACTGACCGGTCCCCAACTGTACTGTACCACAGTGTTATATAGTGAGACGCCTGTCCCCACCAGTACTGTACGCCAGTGTAAAACAGTGACAGATCTGTCCCCACCAGTACTGTGTCCCAGTGTTATACAGTGACAGATTAGTCCACAGCAGTAATGTATCCCAGAGTTACACAGTTATACATTGAGAGACCTGTCCCCACCAGTAATATACCCCTGCGTTATACAGTGACAGATCTGTCCCCAACAGTAATGTATCCCAGAGTTACACAGTGACAGACCTGTCCCCACCAGTACTGTACCCCAGTGTTATATGTGACAGACCTGTCCCCACAAGTACTGTACCCCAGTTTTATACAGTGACAAACCTGTCCCCACCAGTACTGTACCCCAGTGTTATACAGTGACAGATCTGTCCACACCTGTACTGTATCCAGTGTTATACAGAGACTGACCTGTCCCCACCAGTAATGTATACCAGAGTTACGCAGTGACAGACCTGTCCCCACCAGTAATGTATTTCAGAGTTACACAGTGACAGACCTGTCCCCACCAGTACTGTACCCCGGTGTTATACACTGACAGACTTGTCCCCACAAGTACTGTACCCCAGTGTTACACAGTGACAGACCTGTCCCCACCAGTACGGTGCCCCAGTGTTATACAGTGACAGACCTGTTGTCACAAGTACTATACATCAGTGTCCTATAGTGACTGACCTGTCCCCAACAGTACTGTATCCCAGTGTTAACCAGTGACAGAACTGTCCCCACCAGTACTGTACCCCAGTGTTATACAATGACAGACCTGTCCCCACCAGTACTGTACCCCAGTGTTATACAGTGACAGATCTGTCCTCACCAGTACGGTACCCCAGTGTTATACAGTGACAGATCTGTTCCCACCAGTGCTGTATCCCAGTGGGTATGCAGTTACAGACTTTTGTCACAAGTACTAAACATCAGTGTCATATAGTGATTGACCGGTCCCCAACAGTACTGTATGCCCATGTAAAACAGTGACAGATCTGTCCCCACCAGTACTGTGTCCCACTGTTATACAGTGACAGATTAGTCCACAGCAGTATTGTAAACCTGTGTTATACATTGAGAGACCTGTCCCCACCAGTAATGTACCCCTGCGTTACTTAGTGACAGATCTGTCCACAACAGTAATGTATACCAGAGTTACACAGTGACAGACTAGTCCCTACCAGTACTGTACCCCAGTGTTATATGGTGACAGACCTGTCCCCACCAGTACTGTACCCCAGTGTTATATGATGACAGACCTGTCCCCACCAGTACTGTACCCCAGTGTTATACAGAGACTGACCTGTCCCCACCAGTAATGTATTCCAGAGTTACACAGTGACAGATCAGTCCCCACCAAGACTTTACCCCAGTGTTATACAGTGACAGACCTGTCCCCACCAGTACTGTACCCCAGTGTTATACAGGGACAGATCTGTCCCCACCAGTACTGAATCCCAGTGTTACACAGAGACTGACCTGTCCCCACCAGTAATGTATTCCAGAGTTACACAGTGACAGACCAGTCCCCACCAGTACTTTACCCCAGTGTTATACAGTGACAGACCTGTCCCCACCAGTACTGTACCCCAGTGCTACACAGTGACAGAACTGTCCCCACCAGTCCTTTACCCCAGTGTTATACAGTGACAGACCTGTCCCCACCAGTACTGTACCCCAGTGTTATACAGTGACAGACCTGTCCCCACCAGTACTGTACCCCAGTGTTATACAGTGACAGACCTGTCCCCACCAGTACTGTACCCCAGTGTTATACAGTGACAGACCTGTCCCCACCAGTACTGTACCCCAGTGTTATACAGTGACAGACCTGTCCCCACCAGTACTGTACCCCAGTGTTATACAGTGACAGACCTGTCCCCACCAGTACTGTACCCCAGTGTTATACAGTGACAGACCTGTCCCCACCAGTACTGTACCCCAGTGTTATACAGTGACAGACCTGTCCCCACCAGTACTGTACCCCAGTGTTATACAGTGACAGACCTGTCCCCACCAGTACTGTACCCCAGTGTTATACAGTGACAGACCTGTCCCCACCAGTACTGTACCCCAGTGTTATACAGTGACAGACCTGTCCCCACCAGTACTGTACCCCAGTGTTATACAGTGACAGACCTGTCCCCACCAGTACTGTACCCCAGTGTTATACAGTGACAGACCTGTCCCCACCAGTACTGTACCCCAGTGTTATACAGTGACAGACCTGTCCCCACCAGTACTGTACCCCAGTGTTATACAGTGACAGACCTGTCCCCACCAGTACTGTA
>NW_025214625.1:39459-44611 GCF_004010195.1 Chiloscyllium plagiosum | reverse complement strand
CCCCAATAGTACTGTATCCCAGTGTTAAACAGTGACAGACCTGTCCCCACCAGTACTGTACCCCAGGGTTATACAGTGACAGACGTGACCCCACCAGTACTATACACCAGTGTTTTATAGTGACAGATCTGTCCCCACCAGCACTGTACCCCAGTGTTATATAGTGACAGACCTGTCCCCACCAGTACTGTACCCCAGTGATATACAATGACAGACCTGTCCCAACCAGTACTGTACCCCAGTGTTATACAGTGACATACCTGTCCCCAGCAGTACTGCACCCCAGGGCTATACAGTGACAGACCTTTCCCCACCAGTACTGTACCTCAGTGTTATATAGTGACAGACCTGTCCTCACCAGTACGGTACCCGGGTGGTATACAGTAACAGACCATTCCCCACCAGTACTGTACACCTGTGTAATATGGTGACAGACCTGTCCCCACCAGTAATGTATTCCAGAGTCATACAGTGACAGACCTGTCCCCACCAGTACTGTACCTCAGTTTTATTTAGTGACAGACCTGTCCCCACCAGTACTGTACCCCAGTTTTATTTAGTGACAGACCTGTCCCCACCAGTACTGTACCCCAGTGTTATACAGTGGCAGACCTGTCCCCACCAGTACTATACCCCAGGGTTATACAGTGACAGACGAGTCCCCACCAGTACTATACACCAGTGTTTTATAGTGACAGACCTGTCCCCACCAGCACTGTACCCCAGTGTTATATAGTGACAGACCTGTCCCCAACAGTACTGTACCGCAGTGGTATACAATAACAAACCTGTCCCCACCAGTATTATACACCTGTGTTATACCGTGACAGACCTGTCCCGACCAGTACTGTATCGCAGTGTTATACAGTGACAGGCCTGTCCCGACTAGTACAGTTTCCCAGTGTTACACAGTGAGAGACCTGTCCCCACCAGAACTGTACCCCAGAGTTATACAGGGACAGACCTGTACACAATGTAAAACAGTGACAGTCCTTTCCCCACCAGTTCTGTCTCCCAGTGTTATACAGTGACAGATTAGACCCCGGCAGTAATGTAACCCAGTGTTATACATTGAGACACCTGTCCCCACCAATAATGTTCCCAGTGTTATACAGTGACCGACCTGTCCCAACCAGTAATGTACCCCAGTGTTGTTCAGTGATAGACCTGTCCCAACTAATACTGTACACCAGTGTTATACAATGAGAGACCTGTCCCCACCAGTAATGTACCCCAGTGTTACACAGTGACAGACCCGGTCCACACCAGTACTGTACCCCAGTGTTATACAGTGACAGACCTGTCCCCACCAGTAATGTATCCCAGAGTTACACAGTGACAGACCTGTTCCCACCAGTACTGTACCCCAGGGTTATACAGTAACAGATCTGTCCCCACCAGTACTGTACCCCAGTGTTATACAGTGACAGTCCTGTCCCCACCAGTACTGCACCCCAGTGTTATACAGTGACAGACCTGTCCCCACCAGTACTGTACCCCAGGGTTATACAGTAACAGATCTGTCTCCACCAGTACTGTACCCCAGTGTTATACAGTGACAGACCTGTCCCCACCAGTAATGTATCCCAGAGTTACACAGTGACAGACCTGTGCCCAACAGTACTGTACCCCAGTGTTATACTGTGACAGACCTGTCCCCACCAGTACGTATCCCAGTGGTATACAATGGGCATGACCTACCCCTCACAAAACCGTGCTGACTATCCCTAAGCTACTTATTATTTTCTAGATGATTATAAATCCTATCTCTTATAGCCTTTTCCTACACTTTACCAACAACTGTAATAATGCCTGTGGTGTGTTATTTCTTTGATCATCAGTCCATCCTCCTTTACTCGACTGCTCCATTTGCTGGAAAGTGATTGGCTGTCTACTGGTGGGGACAGGTCTGTCACTGTATAACACTGGGGTACAGTACTGGTGGGGACAGGTCTATCACTATTTAACACTGGGGTACAGTACTGGTGGGGACAGGTCTATCACTATTTAACACTGGGATACAGTACTGGTGGGGACAGGTCTCTCACTGTATAACACTGGGGTACAGTACTGGTGGGGACAGGTCTGTTATTGTATACCACTGTGGTACAGTACTGTTGGGCACAGGTCTGTCACTATATAACACTGGGGTACAGTGCTGGTGGGGACAGGTCTGTCAATGTCTAACACTGGCATACAGTACTGGTGGGGATGGGTCTGTCACTATAGGACACTGATGTATAGTACTTGTGACAACTGGTCTGTCACTGTATACCACTGGGATACAGTACTGGTGGGGACAGGCCTGTCACTGTATAACACTGGGGTACAGTACTTGTGGGGACAGATCTGTCTCTGTATAACACTGGAGTACATGTCTGGTGGGGACAGGTCTCTCACTGTATAACACTGGGGCACAGTACTAGTGGGGACAGGTCTGTCACTATAAAACACTGGTGTATAGTACTGGTGGGGACAGGTATGTCAATGTCTAACACTGAGGTGCAGTACTGGTGGGGACAGGTCTGTCACTGTATAACACTGGTGTACAGTACTGTTGGGGACAGGTCAGTCACTATAGGACACTGATGTATAGTACTTGTGACAACTGGTCTGTCATTATGTAACACTGTGGTACAGTGCAGGTGGGGACAGGTCTGTCACTATAAAACACTGGTGTATAGTACTGGTGGGGACAGGTCTGTCACTGTATAACACTGGGGTACAGTACTGGTGGGGACAGGTCTGTCACTGTATAACACTGGGGTACAGTACTGGTGGGGACAGGTCTGTCACTGTATAACACTGGGGTACAGTACTGGTGGGGACAGGTCTGTCACTGTATAACTGTGTCCCAGTGTTATACAGTGACAGATTAGACCCCGGCAATAATGTAACCCAGTGTTATACATTGAGACACCTGTCTCCACCAATAATGTTCCCCAGAGTTATACAGTGACCGACCTGTCCCAACCAGTAATGTACCCCAGTGTTGTTCAGTGATAGACCTGTCCCAACTAGTACTGTACACCAGTGTTATACAATGAGAGACGTGTCCCCACCAGTAATGTATCCTAGAGTTACACAGTGACAGATCTGTCCCCACCAGTAATGTATCCCAGAGTTACACAGTGACAGATCTGTCCCCACCAGTACTGTACCCCAGGGTTATAAAGTGACAAACCTGTCCTCACCAGCACTGTACCCCAGTGTTATACAGTGAAAGACCTGTCCCCAACAGTACTGTACCCCAGTGGTATACAGTGTCAGACCTGTCCCCACCAGTACTGCACCCCGGTGTTATACAGTGTCAGACCTGTCCCCACCAGTACTGTACCCCAATGGTATACAGTGACAGACCAGTCCCCACTACTAATGTTCCCCAGTGTTATATGGTGACAGACCTGTCACCACCAGTACTGTACCCCAGTGGTATACAGTGACAGACCTGTCCCCGCTACTAATGTATCCCAGTGTTATATGGTGACAGACCTGTCCCCACCAGTACTGTACCCCAGTGTTATACAGTGACATACCTGTCCCCACCAGTGCTGTACTCCAGTGTTATATAGTGACAGGCCTGTCCCCACCAGTACTGTATCCCAGTGGTATACAGTGACAGGCCTTTCCCCTACAGTACTGTACCCCAGTGTTATATAGTGACAGACCTGTCCCCATTAGTAATGTATCCCAGTGTTATATACTGACAGACCTGTTCCCACCAGTACTGTATCCCAGTGATATACAGTGAGAGACCTGTCCGCATCAGTGCTGTACTCCAGTGTTGTACAGTGACAGACCTGTCCCCACCAGTACTGTACCCCAGTGTTATACAGTGACAGACCTCTCCCCACCAGTACTGTACCCCAAGGTTATACAGTGACAGACCTGCCCCCACCAGTACTGTACCCCAGTGTTATATAGTGACAGACCTGTCCTCACCAGTATGGGACCCTAGTGGTATACAATAACAGACCTGTCCCAGCAGTACTGTACACCAGTGTAATATGGTGACAGACCTGTCCCCACAAGTACTGTACACGAGTGTTATATAGTGACCAACCTGTCCCCACCAGTACTGTACCCCAGTGTTATATAGTGACCAACCTGTCCCCACCAGTACTCTATCCCAGTGGTATACAGTGACAGAACTGTCCCCACCAGTACTATACAGCAGTGTTATGTAGTGACTGACCTGTCCTCAACAGTACAATATCCCAAATTTATACAGTGACAGACCTGTCCCCAACAGCACTGTACCCCAGTGTTATACAATGAGAGACGTGTCCCCACCAGTACTGGACCCCAGTGTTAAACAGTGACAGACTTGTCCACACCTGTACTGTATCCCAGTGTTATACAGTGACAGATCTGTCCCCACAAGTACTGTACCCCAGTGTTATACAGTGACAGACCTGTCCCCACAAGTACTGTAACCCAGTGGCATACAGTGACAGACCTGTTGTCACAAGTACTATACATCAGTGTCCTATAGTGACTGACCTGTCCCCAACAGTACTGTACTCCAGTGTTATACAGTGACAGACCTGTCCCCACCAGTACTGTACCCCAGTGTTAGACATTGACATACCCATCCCCACCAGTACTATACACCAGTGTTTTATAGTGACAGACCTGTCCCCAGCAGTACTGTACCCCAGTGTTATATAGTGACAGACCTGTGCCCAACAGTACTGTACCCCAGTGGTATACAATAACAGACCTGTCCCCACCAGTATTATACACCAGTGCTATACAGTGACAGACCTGTCCCCACTAGTACTGTACCCCAGTGTTAAATAGTGATAGACCTGTCCCCACCAGTACTGTTTCCCAGTGTGAAAAAGTGAGAGACCGATACCACAGTGTAAAACAATGACAAACCTGTCGCCACCAGTACTGTGTCCCAGTGTTATACAGTGACAGACCTGTCCCCACCAATACTGTATCCCAGTGTTAGACATTGACATACCTGTCCCTACAGTACTATACACCAGTGTTTTATAGTGACAGACCTGTCCCCACCTGCACTGTACCCCAGTGTTACATAATGACAGACCAGTTGTCACAAGTACTATACATCAGTGTCCTATAGTGACTGACCTGTCCCCAATAGTACTGTACACCAGTGTTATACAGTGACAGACCTGTC
>NW_025214625.1:35747-37980 GCF_004010195.1 Chiloscyllium plagiosum | reverse complement strand
CTGTACCCCAGTGTTATACAGGGACAGATCTGTCCCCACCAGTACTGTATCCCAGTGATATACAGTGACAGACCTGTTGTCGCAAGTACTATACATCAGTGTCCTATAGTGACTGACCTGTCCCCAACAGTACTGTATCCCAGTGTTAGACATTGACAGACCTGTCCCCACCAGTACTGTGTCCCAGTGTTATACAGTGACAGACCTGTCCCCACCAGTACTGTGTCCCAGTGTTATACAGTGACAGACCTGTCCCCACCAGTACTGCAACCCAATGTTTTACAGTGACAGACCTGTCCCCACCAGTACTGTACCCCAGTGTTATACAGGGACAGACCTGTCCTCACCAGTACTGTATCCCAGTGTTAAACAGTGACAGACCTGTCCCCACCAGTACTGTACCCCAGTGTTATACAGTGACTGACCTGTCCCCATCTGTACTGTATCCCAGTGTTATACAGTGACAGAACTGTCCTCACCGGTACTATATCCCAGTGTTATACAGTGACAGACATATCCCCAACAGTACTGTATCCCAAAGTTATACAGTGACAGTCCTGTCCCCACCAGTACTGCAACCCAATGTTATACAGTGACAGACCTGTCCCCACAGGTACTGTATCCCAGTGTTATACTGTGAGAGATCTATCCCCACCAGTACTGTATCCCAGTGTTATACAATGAGAGACCTGTCCCCACCAGCACTGTACCCCAGTGTTATATAGTGACAGACCTGTGCCCAACAGTACTGTACCCCAGTGTTATACTGTGACAGACCTGTCCCCACCAGCACTGTACCCCAGTGTTATACTGTGACAGACCAGTTGTCACAAGTACTATACATCAGTGTCCTATAGTGACAGACCCGTCCCCACCAGTACTGTACCCCAGGGTTAGACATTGACATACCTGTCCCCACCAGTACTATACACCAGTGTTTTATAGTAACAGACCTGTGCCCAACAGTACTGTACCACAGTGTTATACAGTGACAGACGTGTCCCCACCAGTATTATACATCATTGTTATACAGTGACAGATCTGTCCCCACCAGTACTATATTCCAGTGTTATACAGTGACAGACATGTCCCCACCAGTACTGTATTCCAGTGTTATACAGTGACAGACCTGTCCCCACCAGTACTATATTCCAGTGTTATACAGTGACAGACATGTCCCCACCAGTACTGTATTCCAGTGTTGTACAGTGACAGGCCTGTCCCCACCAGTACTGTTTCCCAGTGTGAAAAAGTGAGAGACCGATACCCCAGTGTAAAACAGTGACAGAGCTGTCGCCACCAGTACTGTACCCCAGTGTTATACAGTGAGAGACCTGTCCCCACCAGTACTGTACCCCAGTGTTATACAGTGACAGACCTGTCCCCAACAGTACTGTATCCCAGTGATATACAGTGACAGACCTGTTGTCGCAAGTACGGTACATCAGTGTCCTATAGTGACTGACCTGTCCCCACCAGTACTGTACCCCAGTGTTATACAGTGACAGACCTGTCCCCACCAGTACTGTTTCCCAGTGTTATACAGTAACTGACCTGTTCCCATCTGTACTGTATCCCAGTGTTATACAGTGACAGAACTGTCCTCACCAGTACTATATCCCAGTGTTATACAGTGACAGACCTGTCCCCACCAGTACTGTATCCAAGTGTTATACAGTGATAGATCTGTACGCACCAGGACTGTATCCCAGTGTTATACAGTGACAGATCTGTCTGCACCAGGACTGTATCCCAGTGGTATACAGTGACAGACCTGTTGTCACAAGTACTATACATCAGTGTCCTATAGTGACTGACCTGGCCTCAACAGTGCTGTATCCCAGTGTAAAACAGTGACAGACCTGTCCCCACCAGTACTGTACCCCGTGTTACACAGTGACAGACCTTTCCCCACCAGTACTGTACCCCTGTGTTATACAGTGACAGACCTGTCCCCACCAGTACTGTACCTGTGTTATACAGTGACAGACCTGTCCCCAGCAGTACTGTACCCCAGTGTTATACAGTGACAGACCTGTCCCCACCAGTACTGTACCCCAGTGTTGTACAGGGACAGACCTGTCCCCACCAGTACTGGTCCTCAGTGTTATATACTGACAGACCTTTCCCCACCAGTACTGTACCGCAGTGTTATACAGTGACAAACCTGTCCCCACCAGTACTGTACACCAGTGTTATACAGTGACAGACCTGTCCCCAACAGTACTGTACC
>NW_025214625.1:31245-33862 GCF_004010195.1 Chiloscyllium plagiosum | reverse complement strand
GGGAGGTCTTATGAGGAAAGGCTGAGGGACTTGAGGCTGTTTTTGTTAGAGAGAAGAAGGTTGAGAGGTGACTTAATAGAGACATATAAGATAATCAGAGGGTTAGATAGGGTGGACAGGGAGAGTCTTTTTCCAAGTATGGTGATGGCTAGCACGAGGGGGCATAGCTTTAAATTGAGGGGTGATAGATATAGGACAGATGTCAGAGGTAGTTTCTTTCCTCAGAGAGTAGTAGGGGCGTGGAATGCTTTGCCTGCAACAGTAGTAGACTCACCAACTTTAAGTACATTTAAGTCGTCATTGGACAGGCAAATGGACGTAGATGGAACAGTGTAGGTTAGATGGGCTTTAGATTGGTATGACAGGGGTGTAGGTTAGATGGGCTTTAGATTGGTATGACAGGGCGACGCAACATCGAGGGCCGAAGGCCCTGTACTGCGCTGTAATGTTCTATGTTCAAACACTCCCAGGACAGGGACAGCACAAGGTTAGATACAGAGTAAAGCTCCCTCTACACTGTCCCCATCAAACACTCCCTGGACAGGGACAGCATGGGGTTAGATACAGAGTAAAGCTCTCTCTACCCTGTTCCCCATCAAACACTCCCAGGATAGGGACAGCACGAGGTTAGATACAGAGTAAAGCTTCCTCTACACTGTCCTCATCAAACACTCCCAAACAGGGACATCACAGGGTTAGATACAGAGTAAAGCTCCCTCTATACTGTCCCCATCAAACACTCCCAGGACAGGGACAGCACAGGGGTAGATACAGAGTAAAGCTCCCTCTACACTGTCCCCAGCAAGCACTCCCAGGACAGGGACAGTACAGAGTTAAATACCGTGTAAAGCTCCTCTACACTGTCCCCCCATCAAACACTCCCAGGACAGGGGCAGCACGAGGTTAGATACAGAGTAAAGCTCCCTCTACACTGTCCCCCCATCAAACACTCCCAGGACAAGGACAGCACAGGGTTAGATACAGAGTAAAGCTCCTTCTACACTGTGAGGAGAAAGTGAGGTCTGCAGATGCTGGAGATCAGAGATGGAAATGTGTTGCTGGAAAAGCAACCTGACCTGCTGCGCTTTTCCAGCAACACATTTCCATCTCCTTCTACACTGTCCCCATCAAATCCTCTTTTTCTCTGCAGCAAAGCCCAGTTTAAACCTGAGCTGAAAATGTGTTGCTGGAAAAGCGCTGCAGGTCAGGCAGCATCCAGGGAACAGGAGAATCGACGTTTCGGGCATAAGCCCTTCTTCAGGAAGGGCTTATGCCCGAAACATCAATTCTCCTGTTCCCTGGATGCTGCCTGACCTGCTGCGCTTTTCCAGCAACACATTTTCAGCTCTGATCTCCAGCATCTGCAGTCCTCACTTTCTCCTCCAGTTTTAACCTGAATAAACTGAGCTCATCTCTGCCCCCTCCAATAGTTGTTGGCAGCTGTAACTTCTAATTAATACGTCGCAAATGATTATCCATGTGAAGTGGACCCCCTGTGCTGGTTGTAGGCCAGTGGAAGCATCTGGAGAGGGAAGATTGTGGAGCAGTGTTCTGTTCAGGAGCACAATCATCTGGACAGATCCTGTGAACAGAAACCACTGAACTGCCTTTTCAATCTTCCCCCCTGTCCAAAACATCCATGTCGTTTTCATTGTCTGTGTCTGTTGTGTGCAGAAGAGAGAGTTTAAAAGAAGTTTAGAGTTTTATCCAGGACAGTTATGTACTGTTGCATTGTAATCATTTCTCTGTAGCTTGAGTCTATTTATTTGTAATTAATAGTAATTCTTGTGAAACCCGTTCGGTACTTTCTGTCAACCTGGGTCAGAAAGGCAAGGACAGAAAGGCATTTCTTGATCAAGTCTTTAACTGTTGTGTAGAGTCCCTGATTTCCAGTGCACTGCTCCCTATGAGATGGCACATAAGGGAGATTGTGAAAAGCATTGCGTTTCTGATTTCTTGCCTGGCTGCTCCTGCTCCTGCCCTATCCCATGGCCACATGGGGAATTTGCGGATTAGTAACTCAGTGACAGGAGCCCTCATAGAAAAGCCTCTCCCTCTGGTTGTGCCTATCAAACACCCCTGGATTGTGGACTCAGTTCAAGACCAGCATTCTGGCTTCATTCCATCGAGGTACATGGCTGAAGCTGAACAATGTGCTTTATTCAGTAGGGAGTCACTCACTGTAAGGTTGGACCTGACAGAGAGGGATCTGGTGTTCCTGCTCGCTCTCACATTGTGCTGAACATTTGTCACAGATGGATCCATTGGGTTAAAGAGTTGTTGCAGCTGTTACTGAGTCTGGGGTTTAATTCCACAGGATTCAGGTGTTTCTGTCTGAGGCAGATGGAGGTTCAAGTTGAAAATTGAATTTTCATGGGAACATTAAAACCTGTTCCATAAATATTGTTGGGATAGGATTCTTTACAGTTGGTACAATGGATAGAAACAGCAACCACAGACTCACACACTGCAAGGATCAACACACCACACACACACACACTCTCACACTCACACACACACTCACACTCACACTCTCTCACACACACACTCACACACACACTCTCACACACACATACATACACTCACACTCTCACACACACACTCACACTCACACACA
>NW_025214625.1:10875-30205 GCF_004010195.1 Chiloscyllium plagiosum | reverse complement strand
CACACACACTCTTACATACACACTCTCTCTCTCACACACACTCACACATATACATACACGGACTCTTACGTACACACTTTTTCTCTCACACACACACATACACACACGCACTCTTATGTACACACTCTCTCTCACAGACACACATATACGCACACGCACTCTTACGTACACACTCTCTCTCTTACACACACACATATACACATGCACTCCTATGCACACACTCTCTCCCACACTCACACATATACACACATGCACTCTTACGTACACACTCTCTCACATACTCACACATACACACACATGCACTCTTACGTACACACTCTCTCTCACACACTCACACATATACACACATGCACTCTTATGTACACACTCTCTCTCTCACACACACACATACACTTTTATGTACACACACAAAATGCTGCTCACAATGTGGTCTCCTCTACACTGGGGAAATGTAGACTGGGTGACCACTTCACAGAACACCTACGTTCTGTCCACGTTCTGAGGCCTGAGCTCTTCCAGTTGCCTGTCACTGTATCCCCCGCCCCCCCTACCAGCCTGTTCCCTGGCCAACATCTCTGTCTCAGGCTGGCTGCAGTGCTCCAGGGAAGCTCAGCACAAACTGGAAGAACAGCATCTCGCCTTCTGCTTGGGGACCCTGCAGCCTCCTGGACTCAGTATTGAATTTAACACTAGAGCCTGATTCCATCCTTCCATCCGTTTTCACCCAGCCCACACCCCGGTCCTGTCATGACATGGCTTTCTTTCAGCACAGCTTACCAACTCTCTCTCACTCTCAGCTCTCACTATCACTTATTCAGTTGCACTTCTGCCCTGGCCAATAATTAATATCCCCTCCTCTGCCCACCCCGACATATCTCTCTCTCTCTCTCTCTCTGTCTCTCTCTTTCTCTGAGCTCTGTCTCGTCCTATCTGTCCACCTCGCCCCCATCACCCCTGAACTTGTCTTTAGCACCAGTACCCCATTTTCCCAGCTGCTAACAGTTCTGAGGCAGAGGCACTGGAACATTAACTCGCTTTTTCTCTCCACACATGCTGCTAGATCTGCTGAGTTTGTCCAGAAATTTCTGTTTTTGTTTCAGATTTCCAGTGCCTGCGGTTTTTTATTTTATGTTAACCTTCTCAACAGCTTGCTGCCTCTTTGCGTTAACAAGGGGGCATAGCTTTAAATTAAGGGGGCGGTAGGTATAGGACAGATGTTAGGGGTAGGTTCTTTACTCAGCGAGTCGTGAGTTCATGGAATGCCCTGCCAGTAGCAGTGGTGGACTCTCCCTCTTTATGGGCATTTAAGTGGGCATTGGATGGGCATATGGAGGATAGTGGGCTAGTGTAGGTTAGGTGGGCTTGGATCGGCGCAACATCGAGGGCCGAAGGGCTTGTACTGCGCTGTATTCTTCTATGTTCTATGTTCTATGTAACCTTCAGAGACTCATCGACAAGGGTACCTCGGTCCATTTGACCAGCGAAACTTTCCAACCTCTTCCCCATTTCAGAAATACCCTACACAGCTGTTTCTCATTCCAAACAGGGACTGGACAGAGACCAAACCCAACATGTTCCCATTCGGCTGAAATGTAGGAGCAACAATCCCAGAGAACCCTGGATGTCTAGGAATATTCAGGACTGGATAAAAAGAAAAAGTGGGACCTGTAACAGGTAGAAATAGAGCAAAACAGCAGAGGCCACTGAGGAGGACAGGAAGGGGAAGTTAAGAAAGCGATAGGAAAGCAAATAGCAAGAATGAGGAAATGCTGGGGAATAAGATTAGGGAGAATCCTAAACTATTCTACAAATGCATCAAGGGAATAACTAGGGAAAGATTAGGGTCTATTTGGGACCACGGGGATAATCGGTGTGTGGAGTTGGAGGATTAAATGAATATTTCACATCTGTGTTTACTCAGGATGAGGAGGATGCAACTACAGAGTTAAGAGGAAGGACTGTGAAGTCCTTGAACAGATTGACAGAAGAAGCAAGAAGCTATTGGAGATTTTGGTGAACTTTAAAATGGTCAAATACCCAGGCCCTGGATGAATTTTATCCCAGACTGCTGTGGGAGATGAGGGAGGAAATTACAGGGGCTCAGACCCAAATTTTTAATTCGTCTCTGGCCAACAGGAGGTGCCAGAGGACTGGAGGACACACAGTGTGGTTCCATTTTACAAGAGGGTAGTAGAGATAGACCAGGGAATTATAGACAGGTGAGTCTAACCTCAGTGGTTGGGAACTATTGGGGAAAATTAATCTACTCCACGAGAGGCAAAGTTTGATCAGGGATAGTCAGAATGTCTTTGTCAGAGGGAGGTCACGCCTGACAAATCTGACTGATTTTTCCAAGGGGGTGACCAAGTGTGGAGATGAGGGGAGGGCAGTTGGTGTAGTCTCTGTGGATTTTAGCAAGGCCTTTGACAAGGTCCACACCGGAAACGAGAAAAGAAAGTAAAAGCTCATGGGTCCCAGGGTAACTTGGCAAATTGGATCCCAAATTGGCTTCGTGACAGGATACAGAGGGTGGGGTTAGAAGACTGTGTGTGTGATTGATGTACCACAGGGATCAGGGCTGGGGCCCTTTGTGTTCACAATATTCAAGCGATGTAGATGAGACAAGGGAGTACTCAATGATTGGAGGACACGAGGAAGCTCAGAGGAACAGAGGGATCTTGGGGAGTTTGTTCAGAGGCCCTGAAGGTAGCAGGCCAGGGTAATAGGATTAAGGAGTCACATGGGGCACCTGCCTTTATCAGTCGATGCATCGATTACAAGAGCAGGGGGGTGATGTTGGAGCTGTACAGGACTTAGGTTAGACCACAGCTGGAGAACTGTGTGCAGTTCTGGTCCCCACACAATAGGAAGGATGAGATTGTATTGGAGGGGGTGCAGAGGGAGATTCACCAGGATGGTGTCTGGGATGGAGCATTTCAGCGATGGAGAGAGGCTGGATAAACTCAGAATTAAAAAAAAACAATTGTGGATACTGGAAATCAGAAACAAAACAGGAATTACTGGAAAAACTCAGCAGGTTTGACAGCAAATGTGCAGAGAAAGCAGAGTCAATGTTTTTGGTTTCAGTGACCCTTCTTCAGAAGCTGATGTTGTTTTCTTTGGAGCAGGGAAGGATGAAGGGGGGGATCTGAGAGAGGTGATCAGGTTAGGATGGGTATGGACCGGGTGGGTAGGAAGCAGCTGCTCCCCTTTGTTGAAAGGTCACTACCAGGGGGGAGGGGGAGGGGAGGTTGTTTTAAAGGGAAAGGCAGGAGGTTTAGAGAGGATTTGTGGAAAAAAAGTTTTCACCTGGGGAGGGAGCATTTCTGGAATGTAGTGTCTGGGACGGGAGTTGAGGTGGGAAACCTCATAACCTTTAAAACCTACTTGATGAGCATCTGAAATGTTCTAACATTCAAGGCTATGGGTATAATGCAGGGAAGTGGGACTAATGCAGGGAGTTGAGTGCTTTTGGCCTACAGACTTGATAGGCCCAAGACTCCTGTCCTGTGTTTAAAGTGGATAACCGGACATTTTTCCGCATTATATTCCATCTGCCATGTTCTTGCCCAAACACTGAGCCTGTCCAAATCTCCGTGAGACCCTTTTACATCTTCCTTAAGCTCCCATAATCAATACAATTGGAAATGTTATGTTTAATCCCCACCTCCAAATCACTGTTTGATATTGTGAGCCCAACTGTTTGTGTGATAGCCCACTGTTCACAGCCGGTCACCCTGGGAATAACCCATTTATTCCCACTCTCAATTCCTGTCTGTTAGCCAATCATTAATCCATGTTCATACACTCCCTCCTGTGCAATGCACTTTAACGTTATAATCAGCCTCCTGTGGGGAACTTTAACAAAAGGCTTATGAAAATCTAAGTCGACTTGAATATTGAGTTCCCTTTTTCAACCCCATTTCTCATTCTCAACTCCATGCTGACTCTGCCCAATCAGATCATTATTAGCAAAGTTCCTGTATATCCTGCCCTTTATAATCGATTCCAGTATTTCCCTGATCCTGATGGAAGGCTAACAGGGCTGTAGTTCCCTATTTTCTCTCTCACTCCCTGTTTAAATGTGGCTGGTATTTGCTACCTCCCAACCCACAGGAATCAGTCCAGAATCGGTGGAATTTTGGAAAATAATCTCCAATACATCGACAATCTCTGTAGCTGCCTCCTTTAACACGCTGGGATGTGGAGCCATCGGGTCCTGAGGATTGATCAGCTTTCAGCCCCATTCATTTCTCCAGCTCCATCTTCTTGTAAACATGGTTCAGCTTCTCAGTCCCCTCAGTCACTAGGATCTCTGATTCTGGGAGATTTCTTGTCTCTTCCTCAGTGAAAGCAGTCACAGATTATTCCCTATTATAATTTCTCCCGACTGCCTTTAATTGACCCATATTTGGTTTTATGTAACTGCAGAAGCTTTTACAAATCATTTTCAAGTTTACAATTAGATTGCATTCACCTTCTGTTCTCCATTTCCTTTACTGTATTCTATAAAGCCCTCAATTGTTATTTCTGGCAATTCTTGGCAATTTATAATTTTTTGATTCCTGAGCTCCTTTGTCAGCCGTAGTTGACAGACCTTATTTCAGTTTTTGCATCAAAGCATGAATGTATAGTTGCTGTAAGTCCATTAATCTGTCCTTTGCTGATGTACACAGGTGTGTGTGATTTAATGTATTTTCCAAATTCACTTCAAACTCTTCGTGTCTGTTTATTTTATTTAGTCATTAGACAGGGCATTGCTGCCTGGTCCCAGCATTTATTGCCCCGTCCCTTGTTACCCCTTAAGAAGGTGGGGGTGAGCTGCCTTCTTGACCCGCTGCAGTCAAGACCCGCTTCTAGACCCACAATGACCCTTAGGGAGAGAATTCCAGGATTCTGACCCAGTGACACTGAAGGAACGGCGATATATTTCCAAGTCAGGATGGTGAGGGGCTGGGAGGGGAACTTGCAGGGGGTGGTGTTCCCATGTATCTGCTGCCCATGTCCTTCGAGAGGCAAGGTTTGATCAGGGATAGTCAGCATGTCTTTGTCAGAGGGAGGTCATGCCTGATAAATCTGATTGCATTTTCCGAGGAGGTGACCAAGTGTGGAGATGAGGGGAGGGCAGTTGATGTAGTCTCTGTGAATTTAAGCAAGGCCTTTGACAAGGTCCCACACCGGAAACTGGTAAAGAAAGTAAAGGCTCATGGGTCCCAGAGTATCTTGGCAAGTTGGATCCCAAATTGGCTTCATGACAGGAGGTAGAGGGTGGGGCTAGAAGACTGTGTGTTTGATTGATGTACCACAGGAAGTGGTTGTGGGTTTGGAAGGTGCTGTCTGAGGGTCTTTGGTGAGTTTCTGCAGAGCATCTTGTAGATGGTACACACTGCAATGTAGCAGTGATGGACTTGGTTGGTGCAATGTTAATCAAATCCTGATGAGGGGGAAATAACTTTCCAGTCAAGGGACATGGGCTTCAAAGAATGGGAAATCGTGAGCCAGCAACAGAGGAATGGTTTAAATGGTGTGGTAGCTGAGGGATCCCATAAAACTTTGTTACAACACGGTCGATAAACAAGCTGGCAATCCCACCAACTTTATAAACCAAATCTCCTGCCGATCTCAAAAGATTAAAATGAGAAACAAATTATATAAGGTGCAATCTGAAACAACCAGAACAGTGATGTGGTGCCCTCTGAGATGAAATAATCATCGGGGACCATCCCCACTTCTGACCTTCTGATGGAGGGAAGGTCATTGATGAAGCAGCTGAAGATGGTTGGGTCTAGGACACTCCCCTGAGGGACTCCTGCAGAGATGTCCTGGAGCTGAGATGACAGGTCTGGCTGGAGGAGCAGCAAACTCTGGAGCACAAGTCATCATTAATATTGCCAGAATGTTGTCAGGACCCATCGAGTGAAGGATCTAAGTGGCTCATTTCTGCTCCATATATGGCCATTTGTATGAAGTCGGAGTAATAAACCCCTCGATAGCAGCAGAGAGATGGAAGAACAGATTCGACAGCAGGTCTTGGAAAGGTGCAGATGTAACAGTTGTTGTTCTGGGTGACTTCAACTTCTCCCAGTATTGATTGGAACCTCCTTAGTGCAGACTTTGTCAGATGTGCCCAGGAGGGATTCCTGACTCAATACATAGATAGGCCAACCAGAGGGGAGGCCATATTGGATTTGGTGCTAGGCAACGAGCCAGGCCAGGTGTCAGATCTCTCGGTGCGAGAGCATTTCGGTGACAGTGACCACAACTGCCTCACCGTTACCACGGCCATGGAGAGGGACAGGAACACACAGTATGGGGAGGTATGTAATTGGTGGAGGGGAAATCCAACTACTATTAGACAGGAGCTGTGGAGTATAAATTGGGGACAATTGTTCTGTGGGAAATACACAACAGAAATGTGGAGGATGTTTAAGGGGCACTTGTTGTGGAGTGTTGGATAACTTTGTCCCACTGAGACAGGCGAGGAACGGTAAGGTGAAGGAGCCTTGGATGACAAGAGAAGAGGAGCTTCTCGTCAAGAGGAAGAAGAAAGCTGACTTAATGTTGAGGAAGCAAGGATTTGGCACAACTTTACAGGGTAGCTAGGAAAGAACTCAAAAATGGACTGAGGAGAGCTAGGAGAGGGCATGGAAAAACCTTGGTTGGAAGGATTAGGGAAAACCCAAAGGCGTTCTACACTTACGTAAGGAATACGAGAATGATCAGAGAGAGGGTAGGGCTGATCAGGGATAGTGAAGGGGACTTGTGCCTGGAGTTTGAAGACATGGCACGGTGGCACAGTGGTTAGCACTGCTGCCTCACAGCGCCAGAGACCCGGGTTCAATTCCCGTCTCAGGCGACTGTCTGTGTGGAGTTTGCGGATGGTACACACTGCTGTTACTGAGCGTCGGTGGGGGAGGGAGGGGATGGTACACACTGCTGTTACTGAGCGTCGGTGGGGGAGGGAGGGGATGGTACACACTGCTGTTACTGAGCGTCGGTGGGGGAGGGAGGGGATGGTACACACTGCTGTTACTGAGCGTCGGTGGGGGAGGGAGGGGATGGTACACACTGCTGTTACTGAGCGTCGGTGGGGGAGGGAGGGGATGGTACACACTGCTGTTACTGAGCGTCGGTGGGGGAGGGAGGGGATGGTACACACTGCTGTTACTGAGCGTCGGTGGGGGAGGGAGGGGATGGTACACACTGCTGTTACTGAGCGTCGGTGGGGGAGGGAGGGGATGGTACACACTGCTGTTACTGAGCGTCGGTGGGGGAGGGAGGGGATGGTACACACTGCTGTTACTGAGCGTCGGTGGGGGAGGGAGGGGATGGTACACACTGCTGTTACTGAGCGTCGGTGGGGGAGGGAGGGGATGGTACACACTGCTGTTACTGAGCGTCGGTGGGGGAGGGAGGGGATGGTACACACTGCTGTTACTGAGCGTCGGTGGGGGAGGGAGGGGATGGTACACACTGCTGTTACTGAGCGTCGGTGGGGGAGGGAGGGGATGGTACACACTGCTGTTACTGAGCGTCGGTGGGGGAGGGAGGGGATGGTACACACTGCTGTTACTGAGCGTCGGTGGGGGAGGGAGGGGATGGTACACACTGCTGTTACTGAGCGTCGGTGGGGGAGGGAGGGGATGGTACACACTGCTGTTACTGAGCGTCGGTGGGGGAGGGAGGGGATGGTACACACTGCTGTTACTGAGCGTCGGTGGGGGAGGGAGGGGATGGTACACACTGCTGTTACTGAGCGTCGGTGGGGGAGGGAGGGGATGGTACACACTGCTGTTACTGAGCGTCGGTGGGGGAGGGAGGGGATGGTACACACTGCTGTTACTGAGCGTCGGTGGGGGAGGGAGGGGATGGTACACACTGCTGTTACTGAGCGTCGGTGGGGGAGGGAGGGGATGGTACACACTGCTGTTACTGAGCGTCGGTGGGGGAGGGAGGGGATGGTACACACTGCTGTTACTGAGCGTCGGTGGGGGAGGGAGGGGATGGTACACACTGCTGTTACTGAGCGTCGGTGGGGGAGGGAGGGGATGGTACACACTGCTGTTACTGAGCGTCGGTGGGGGAGGGAGGGGATGGTACACACTGCTGTTACTGAGCGTCGGTGGGGGAGGGAGGGGATGGTACACACT
Source organism: Chiloscyllium plagiosum (assembly GCF_004010195.1). Taxonomy (NCBI): domain Eukaryota; kingdom Metazoa; phylum Chordata; class Chondrichthyes; order Orectolobiformes; family Hemiscylliidae; genus Chiloscyllium; species Chiloscyllium plagiosum. The sequence goes on along the minus strand of NW_025214625.1, from coordinate 22,055 downwards.
GCTGTTACTGAGCGTCGGTGGGGGAGGGAGGGGATGGTACACACTGCTGTTACTGAGCGTCGGTGGGGGAGGGAGGGGATGGTACACACTGCTGTTACTGAGCGTCGGTGGGGGAGGGAGGGGATGGTACACACTGCTGTTACTGAGCGTCGGTGGGGGAGGGAGGGGATGGTACACACTGCTGTTACTGAGCGTCGGTGGGGGAGGGAGGGGATGGTACACACTGCTGTTACTGAGCGTCGGTGGGGGAGGGAGGGGATGGTACACACTGCTGTTACTGAGCGTCGGTGGGGGAGGGAGGGGATGGTACACACTGCTGTTACTGAGCGTCGGTGGGGGAGGGAGGGGATGGTACACACTGCTGTTACTGAGCGTCGGTGGGGGAGGGAGGGGATGGTACACACTGCTGTTACTGAGCGTCGGTGGGGGAGGGAGGGGATGGTACACACTGCTGTTACTGAGCGTCGGTGGGGGAGGGAGGGGATGGTACACACTGCTGTTACTGAGCGTCGGTGGGGGAGGGAGGGGATGGTACACACTGCTGTTACTGAGCGTCGGTGGGGGAGGGAGGGGATGGTACACACTGCTGTTACTGAGCGTCGGTGGGGGAGGGAGGGGATGGTACACACTGCTGTTACTGAGCGTCGGTGGGGGAGGGAGGGGATGGTACACACTGCTGTTACTGAGCGTCGGTGGGGGAGGGAGGGGATGGTACACACTGCTGTTACTGAGCGTCGGTGGGGGAGGGAGGGGATGGTACACACTGCTGTTACTGAGCGTCGGTGGGGGAGGGAGGGGATGGTACACACTGCTGTTACTGAGCGTCGGTGGGGGAGGGAGGGGATGGTACACACTGCTGTTACTGAGCGTCGGTGGGGGAGGGAGGGGATGGTACACACTGCTGTTACTGAGCGTCGGTGGGGGAGGGAGGGGATGGTACACACTGCTGTTACTGAGCGTCGGTGGGGGAGGGAGGGGATGGTACACACTGCTGTTACTGAGCGTCGGTGGGGGAGGGAGGGGATGGTACACACTGCTGTTACTGAGCGTCGGTGGGGGAGGGAGGGGATGGTACACACTGCTGTTACTGAGCGTCGGTGGGGGAGGGAGGGGATGGTACACACTGCTGTTACTGAGCGTCGGTGGGGGAGGGAGGGGATGGTACACACTGCTGTTACTGAGCGTCGGTGGGGGAGGGAGGGGATGGTACACACTGCTGTTACTGAGCGTCGGTGGGGGAGGGAGGGGATGGTACACACTGCTGTTACTGAGCGTCGGTGGGGGAGGGAGGGGATGGTACACACTGCTGTTACTGAGCGTCGGTGGGGGAGGGAGGGGATGGTACACACTGCTGTTACTGAGCGTCGGTGGGGGAGGGAGGGGATGGTACACACTGCTGTTACTGAGCGTCGGTGGGGGAGGGAGGGGATGGTACACACTGCTGTTACTGAGCGTCGGTGGGGGAGGGAGGGGATGGTACACACTGCTGTTACTGAGCGTCGGTGGGGGAGGGAGGGGATGGTACACACTGCTGTTACTGAGCGTCGGTGGGGGAGGGAGGGGATGGTACACACTGCTGTTACTGAGCGTCGGTGGGGGAGGGAGGGGATGGTACACACTGCTGTTACTGAGCGTCGGTGGGGGAGGGAGGGGATGGTACACACTGCTGTTACTGAGCGTCGGTGGGGGAGGGAGGGGATGGTACACACTGCTGTTACTGAGCGTCGGTGGGGGAGGGAGGGGATGGTACACACTGCTGTTACTGAGCGTCGGTGGGGGAGGGAGGGGATGGTACACACTGCTGTTACTGAGCGTCGGTGGGGGAGGGAGGGGATGGTACACACTGCTGTTACTGAGCGTCGGTGGGGGAGGGAGGGGATGGTACACACTGCTGTTACTGAGCGTCGGTGGGGGAGGGAGGGGATGGTACACACTGCTGTTACTGAGCGTCGGTGGGGGAGGGAGGGGATGGTACACACTGCTGTTACTGAGCGTCGGTGGGGGAGGGAGGGGATGGTACACACTGCTGTTACTGAGCGTCGGTGGGGGAGGGAGGGGATGGTACACACTGCTGTTACTGAGCGTCGGTGGGGGAGGGAGGGGATGGTACACACTGCTGTTACTGAGCGTCGGTGGGGGAGGGAGGGGATGGTACACACTGCTGTTACTGAGCGTCGGTGGGGGAGGGAGGGGATGGTACACACTGCTGTTACTGAGCGTCGGTGGGGGAGGGAGGGGATGGTACACACTGCTGTTACTGAGCGTCGGTGGGGGAGGGAGGGGATGGTACACACTGCTGTTACTGAGCGTCGGTGGGGGAGGGAGGGGATGGTACACACTGCTGTTACTGAGCGTCGGTGGGGGAGGGAGGGGATGGTACACACTGCTGTTACTGAGCGTCGGTGGGGGAGGGAGGGGATGGTACACACTGCTGTTACTGAGCGTCGGTGGGGGAGGGAGGGGATGGTACACACTGCTGTTACTGAGCGTCGGTGGGGGAGGGAGGGGATGGTACACACTGCTGTTACTGAGCGTCGGTGGGGGAGGGAGGGGATGGTACACACTGCTGTTACTGAGCGTCGGTGGGGGAGGGAGGGGATGGTACACACTGCTGTTACTGAGCGTCGGTGGGGGAGGGAGGGGATGGTACACACTGCTGTTACTGAGCGTCGGTGGGGGAGGGAGGGGATGGTACACACTGCTGTTACTGAGCGTCGGTGGGGGAGGGAGGGGATGGTACACACTGCTGTTACTGAGCGTCGGTGGGGGAGGGAGGGGATGGTACACACTGCTGTTACTGAGCGTCGGTGGGGGAGGGAGGGGATGGTACACACTGCTGTTACTGAGCGTCGGTGGGGGAGGGAGGGGATGGTACACACTGCTGTTACTGAGCGTCGGTGGGGGAGGGAGGGGATGGTACACACTGCTGTTACTGAGCGTCGGTGGGGGAGGGAGGGGATGGTACACACTGCTGTTACTGAGCGTCGGTGGGGGAGGGAGGGGATGGTACACACTGCTGTTACTGAGCGTCGGTGGGGGAGGGAGGGGATGGTACACACTGCTGTTACTGAGCGTCGGTGGGGGAGGGAGGGGATGGTACACACTGCTGTTACTGAGCGTCGGTGGGGGAGGGAGGGGATGGTACACACTGCTGTTACTGAGCGTCGGTGGGGGAGGGAGGGGATGGTACACACTGCTGTTACTGAGCGTCGGTGGGGGAGGGAGGGGATGGTACACACTGCTGTTACTGAGCGTCGGTGGGGGAGGGAGGGGATGGTACACACTGCTGTTACTGAGCGTCGGTGGGGGAGGGAGGGGATGGTACACACTGCTGTTACTGAGCGTCGGTGGGGGAGGGAGGGGATGGTACACACTGCTGTTACTGAGCGTCGGTGGGGGAGGGAGGGGATGGTACACACTGCTGTTACTGAGCGTCGGTGGGGGAGGGAGGGGATGGTACACACTGCTGTTACTGAGCGTCGGTGGGGGAGGGAGGGGATGGTACACACTGCTGTTACTGAGCGTCGGTGGGGGAGGGAGGGGATGGTACACACTGCTGTTACTGAGCGTCGGTGGGGGAGGGAGGGGATGGTACACACTGCTGTTACTGAGCGTCGGTGGGGGAGGGAGGGGATGGTACACACTGCTGTTACTGAGCGTCGGTGGGGGAGGGAGGGGATGGTACACACTGCTGTTACTGAGCGTCGGTGGGGGAGGGAGGGGATGGTACACACTGCTGTTACTGAGCGTCGGTGGGGGAGGGAGGGGATGGTACACACTGCTGTTACTGAGCGTCGGTGGGGGAGGGAGGGGATGGTACACACTGCTGTTACTGAGCGTCGGTGGGGGAGGGAGGGGATGGTACACACTGCTGTTACTGAGCGTCGGTGGGGGAGGGAGGGGATGGTACACACTGCTGTTACTGAGCGTCGGTGGGGGAGGGAGGGGATGGTACACACTGCTGTTACTGAGCGTCGGTGGGGGAGGGAGGGGATGGTACACACTGCTGTTACTGAGCGTCGGTGGGGGAGGGAGGGGATGGTACACACTGCTGTTACTGAGCGTCGGTGGGGGAGGGAGGGGATGGTACACACTGCTGTTACTGAGCGTCGGTGGGGGAGGGAGGGGATGGTACACACTGCTGTTACTGAGCGTCGGTGGGGGAGGGAGGGGATGGTACACACTGCTGTTACTGAGCGTCGGTGGGGGAGGGAGGGGATGGTACACACTGCTGTTACTGAGCGTCGGTGGGGGAGGGAGGGGATGGTACACACTGCTGTTACTGAGCGTCGGTGGGGGAGGGAGGGGATGGTACACACTGCTGTTACTGAGCGTCGGTGGGGGAGGGAGGGGATGGTACACACTGCTGTTACTGAGCGTCGGTGGGGGAGGGAGGGGATGGTACACACTGCTGTTACTGAGCGTCGGTGGGGGAGGGAGGGGATGGTACACACTGCTGTTACTGAGCGTCGGTGGGGGAGGGAGGGGATGGTACACACTGCTGTTACTGAGCGTCGGTGGGGGAGGGAGGGGATGGTACACACTGCTGTTACTGAGCGTCGGTGGGGGAGGGAGGGGATGGTACACACTGCTGTTACTGAGCGTCGGTGGGGGAGGGAGGGGATGGTACACACTGCTGTTACTGAGCGTCGGTGGGGGAGGGAGGGGATGGTACACACTGCTGTTACTGAGCGTCGGTGGGGGAGGGAGGGGATGGTACACACTGCTGTTACTGAGCGTCGGTGGGGGAGGGAGGGGATGGTACACACTGCTGTTACTGAGCGTCGGTGGGGGAGGGAGGGGATGGTACACACTGCTGTTACTGAGCGTCGGTGGGGGAGGGAGGGGATGGTACACACTGCTGTTACTGAGCGTCGGTGGGGGAGGGAGGGGATGGTACACACTGCTGTTACTGAGCGTCGGTGGGGGAGGGAGGGGATGGTACACACTGCTGTTACTGAGCGTCGGTGGGGGAGGGAGGGGATGGTACACACTGCTGTTACTGAGCGTCGGTGGGGGAGGGAGGGGATGGTACACACTGCTGTTACTGAGCGTCGGTGGGGGAGGGAGGGGATGGTACACACTGCTGTTACTGAGCGTCGGTGGGGGAGGGAGGGGATGGTACACACTGCTGTTACTGAGCGTCGGTGGGGGAGGGAGGGGATGGTACACACTGCTGTTACTGAGCGTCGGTGGGGGAGGGAGGGGATGGTACACACTGCTGTTACTGAGCGTCGGTGGGGGAGGGAGGGGATGGTACACACTGCTGTTACTGAGCGTCGGTGGGGGAGGGAGGGGATGGTACACACTGCTGTTACTGAGCGTCGGTGGGGGAGGGAGGGGATGGTACACACTGCTGTTACTGAGCGTCGGTGGGGGAGGGAGGGGATGGTACACACTGCTGTTACTGAGCGTCGGTGGGGGAGGGAGGGGATGGTACACACTGCTGTTACTGAGCGTCGGTGGGGGAGGGAGGGGATGGTACACACTGCTGTTACTGAGCGTCGGTGGGGGAGGGAGGGGATGGTACACACTGCTGTTACTGAGCGTCGGTGGGGGAGGGAGGGGATGGTACACACTGCTGTTACTGAGCGTCGGTGGGGGAGGGAGGGGATGGTACACACTGCTGTTACTGAGCGTCGGTGGGGGAGGGAGGGGATGGTACACACTGCTGTTACTGAGCGTCGGTGGGGGAGGGAGGGGATGGTACACACTGCTGTTACTGAGCGTCGGTGGGGGAGGGAGGGGATGGTACACACTGCTGTTACTGAGCGTCGGTGGGGGAGGGAGGGGATGGTACACACTGCTGTTACTGAGCGTCGGTGGGGGAGGGAGGGGATGGTACACACTGCTGTTACTGAGCGTCGGTGGGGGAGGGAGGGGATGGTACACACTGCTGTTACTGAGCGTCGGTGGGGGAGGGAGGGGATGGTACACACTGCTGTTACTGAGCGTCGGTGGGGGAGGGAGGGGATGGTACACACTGCTGTTACTGAGCGTCGGTGGGGGAGGGAGGGGATGGTACACACTGCTGTTACTGAGCGTCGGTGGGGGAGGGAGGGGATGGTACACACTGCTGTTACTGAGCGTCGGTGGGGGAGGGAGGGGATGGTACACACTGCTGTTACTGAGCGTCGGTGGGGGAGGGAGGGGATGGTACACACTGCTGTTACTGAGCGTCGGTGGGGGAGGGAGGGGATGGTACACACTGCTGTTACTGAGCGTCGGTGGGGGAGGGAGGGGATGGTACACACTGCTGTTACTGAGCGTCGGTGGGGGAGGGAGGGGATGGTACACACTGCTGTTACTGAGCGTCGGTGGGGGAGGGAGGGGATGGTACACACTGCTGTTACTGAGCGTCGGTGGGGGAGGGAGGGGATGGTACACACTGCTGTTACTGAGCGTCGGTGGGGGAGGGAGGGGATGGTACACACTGCTGTTACTGAGCGTCGGTGGGGGAGGGAGGGGATGGTACACACTGCTGTTACTGAGCGTCGGTGGGGGAGGGAGGGGATGGTACACACTGCTGTTACTGAGCGTCGGTGGGGGAGGGAGGGGATGGTACACACTGCTGTTACTGAGCGTCGGTGGGGGAGGGAGGGGATGGTACACACTGCTGTTACTGAGCGTCGGTGGGGGAGGGAGGGGATGGTACACACTGCTGTTACTGAGCGTCGGTGGGGGAGGGAGGGGATGGTACACACTGCTGTTACTGAGCGTCGGTGGGGGAGGGAGGGGATGGTACACACTGCTGTTACTGAGCGTCGGTGGGGGAGGGAGGGGATGGTACACACTGCTGTTACTGAGCGTCGGTGGGGGAGGGAGGGGATGGTACACACTGCTGTTACTGAGCGTCGGTGGGGGAGGGAGGGGATGGTACACACTGCTGTTACTGAGCGTCGGTGGGGGAGGGAGGGGATGGTACACACTGCTGTTACTGAGCGTCGGTGGGGGAGGGAGGGGATGGTACACACTGCTGTTACTGAGCGTCGGTGGGGGAGGGAGGGGATGGTACACACTGCTGTTACTGAGCGTCGGTGGGGGAGGGAGGGGATGGTACACACTGCTGTTACTGAGCGTCGGTGGGGGAGGGAGGGGATGGTACACACTGCTGTTACTGAGCGTCGGTGGGGGAGGGAGGGGATGGTACACACTGCTGTTACTGAGCGTCGGTGGGGGAGGGAGGGGATGGTACACACTGCTGTTACTGAGCGTCGGTGGGGGAGGGAGGGGATGGTACACACTGCTGTTACTGAGCGTCGGTGGGGGAGGGAGGGGATGGTACACACTGCTGTTACTGAGCGTCGGTGGGGGAGGGAGGGGATGGTACACACTGCTGTTACTGAGCGTCGGTGGGGGAGGGAGGGGATGGTACACACTGCTGTTACTGAGCGTCGGTGGGGGAGGGAGGGGATGGTACACACTGCTGTTACTGAGCGTCGGTGGGGGAGGGAGGGGATGGTACACACTGCTGTTACTGAGCGTCGGTGGGGGAGGGAGGGGATGGTACACACTGCTGTTACTGAGCGTCGGTGGGGGAGGGAGGGGATGGTACACACTGCTGTTACTGAGCGTCGGTGGGGGAGGGAGGGGATGGTACACACTGCTGTTACTGAGCGTCGGTGGGGGAGGGAGGGGATGGTACACACTGCTGTTACTGAGCGTCGGTGGGGGAGGGAGGGGATGGTACACACTGCTGTTACTGAGCGTCGGTGGGGGAGGGAGGGGATGGTACACACTGCTGTTACTGAGCGTCGGTGGGGGAGGGAGGGGATGGTACACACTGCTGTTACTGAGCGTCGGTGGGGGAGGGAGGGGATGGTACACACTGCTGTTACTGAGCGTCGGTGGGGGAGGGAGGGGATGGTACACACTGCTGTTACTGAGCGTCGGTGGGGGAGGGAGGGGATGGTACACACTGCTGTTACTGAGCGTCGGTGGGGGAGGGAGGGGATGGTACACACTGCTGTTACTGAGCGTCGGTGGGGGAGGGAGGGGATGGTACACACTGCTGTTACTGAGCGTCGGTGGGGGAGGGAGGGGATGGTACACACTGCTGTTACTGAGCGTCGGTGGGGGAGGGAGGGGATGGTACACACTGCTGTTACTGAGCGTCGGTGGGGGAGGGAGGGGATGGTACACACTGCTGTTACTGAGCGTCGGTGGGGGAGGGAGGGGATGGTACACACTGCTGTTACTGAGCGTCGGTGGGGGAGGGAGGGGATGGTACACACTGCTGTTACTGAGCGTCGGTGGGGGAGGGAGGGGATGGTACACACTGCTGTTACTGAGCGTCGGTGGGGGAGGGAGGGGATGGTACACACTGCTGTTACTGAGCGTCGGTGGGGGAGGGAGGGGATGGTACACACTGCTGTTACTGAGCGTCGGTGGGGGAGGGAGGGGATGGTACACACTGCTGTTACTGAGCGTCGGTGGGGGAGGGAGGGGATGGTACACACTGCTGTTACTGAGCGTCGGTGGGGGAGGGAGGGGATGGTACACACTGCTGTTACTGAGCGTCGGTGGGGGAGGGAGGGGATGGTACACACTGCTGTTACTGAGCGTCGGTGGGGGAGGGAGGGGATGGTACACACTGCTGTTACTGAGCGTCGGTGGGGGAGGGAGGGGATGGTACACACTGCTGTTACTGAGCGTCGGTGGGGGAGGGAGGGGATGGTACACACTGCTGTTACTGAGCGTCGGTGGGGGAGGGAGGGGATGGTACACACTGCTGTTACTGAGCGTCGGTGGGGGAGGGAGGGGATGGTACACACTGCTGTTACTGAGCGTCGGTGGGGGAGGGAGGGGATGGTACACACTGCTGTTACTGAGTGTTGGTGGGGGAGGGAGGGGATGGTACACACTGCTGTTACTGAGTGTCGGTGGGGGAGGGAGGGGATGGTACACACTGCTGTTACTGAGCGTCGGTCGGGGAGGGAGTGGGCGTTTGTCGATGTGGGGCTTTGTCCTGGATAGTACTAAAATTCTTAAGTGCGGTTGGAGCAGCCCTCATCCAGGCAAGTGGGAAATATTCCATCACACTCTTGGTCAGGCTCTGGGGACTCAGGAAGTGAGTTACTTGCTGCAGAATTCCTAGTGTCCGGATGGTCTTGTAGCCACTGTATTTAGGACGTGTCCAGTTCTGGTTTCTGGGTAATGGTCATTTCCTGGTATGCTAATACTGGTGAACTCACCGATGGCAATACCATGGAACCTAAAGGGGGAACCGTTAGGTGGATGAGAAAGTTGGTTGAGAGTCGGTTGGAGTGGAAGGGAGGAGGAAATTTTGAAGAATGTCAGAGTTGGGACTGAGTTGGGAAGGACAGTTGGAACTGCTCATGAGGGTGTGCTCAGAATCTTACTGCGGCTGTGGGGAACATACACCAGTCCATAAGGACACCTCCAAATCAGGGTGTGTCGGAAATGAATGTTCATTGTCAGAAACCAGTTGTTTTATGATAGGTTACACTGGTAAGGCAGGCCTGCCCCCTTCCTCACTGATATGTTCCAGAGGTTTGCCTGGAATCCTGCAGAAATTCCACATATCCCCAGGAATTAGACCCATCAAGACCCCTGTCAGCTCCGATCACCCCACTGCCTCCACTTTATACATAGCAACCCATCCTGGAAGGGGAAGCACTTACCTCCAGGTCGGAAGAGCTGAACTCGTACGGGATATTCCAGCCCAAAGCTCCGTACTTGTTCCTCTCCTGGATGATGGCGTTGAAGAGACACAGACTGAAAAGCAGCCTCCTCCAGCTCACGCTCACATTCTCCTTCATGTAGGTTCTCTCTGTCACTTCCCCCACCCCACTGCTCCCAAAGCTGGTCAGCAGCTTGTTCTTCACACCCTGGGGAGGCTCCACAGCAACCTTCGAAAGAGGCAAGACCCTCACGTTAGACCGCACTGCTTCCCAGATAGGATTCCCATCTCCTCCAGCTCCAGGTCAATGGGTCACCACTGCTGGATTGGGATCTTCAGAAAGCTTTTCATAACGTCCACAATAAGAGCTCAGTTTTTTTTCTGAGATTCATTCCCAGGGGATGGGTATCACTGCCTGGCAGCATTTATTGCTTGTTCCTTATTGCCCAGAGGGCAGTTAAGAGTCAGCCCCATTGCTGTGGGTCTGGAGTCACGTGTAGGCCAGACAAGGTAAGGATGGCAATTTCCCACCCTGAAGGTCATTAGGGAACCAAATGGGTGTTTTCCAAACGACTGACAAAGATCACGGTCAGCATCCGGCTCTTAATTTCTGATTTCTAAAAGCTGATTTCTAATGGTACCATCTGCTGTGGTAGGATTCACCCCCCCCCTCCCCCCAGGTACCCAGAACATGACCTGGATGTCAGGGGAGACGATGGCTATTCATCCAGAGACCCTGGTACCAGCCCGGGGAGGTGGGGCAGGTGGTGGCATTTCAATTCATTTCCAAATTTAAAAAACAAATCTGCAACTCAGGTCTAATGTTGAGTCAATTGTCAGAAAATCCCATCTGGTTCATGAATGACATTTAAGGAAAGAATCTGTCAATCTTACCTGGTCTGGCCTACATGTGACTCAGGACCCACAGCGACATGGTTGGCTCCTAACAGCCCTGTGGGTGACTAGGAATGGGGAGTAAATGCTGACCCAGCCAGTGACGCCCTCATCTTGTGAATAATAATAAAAAAGGCGAGTGATGTGACCATTCAGCCCGTTGCCTTGCCAGTGGTGTTGGTGGCGGTGGTAATGGTGGTGATTATAGTGGCAGTGATGGTGGTGGTGATGTTGACAGTGGTGGTGATGGAGATGGTGGTGGTAGTGGTGGTGGTGATGATCATTGTGGTGGTGATGATTTTGGTAAGGTGGTAATAGTGGTGATGGTAGTGATGGTGGTGATGGTGGTGGTGATGGTGGTGATGGTGGTGGTGATGGTGGTGGTGATGTTGGTGGAGATGGTAGTGGTAGTGATGGTGGTAGTGGTACTGCTGTTGCTGACGGTGCTGCTGTTGCTGATGGTACTGCTGTTGCTGATGGTGCTGATGTTACTGATGGTTCTGTTATTGCTTATGGTGCAGCTGTTGCTGATGGTACTGTTATTCATGATGATGGTGCTATTGCTGATGGTACTGCTGTTGCTGATGGTGCTCCTGTTGCTGATGGTACTGCTATTGCTGATGGTGCTGCTATTGCTGATGGT
>NW_025214625.1:9648-10605 GCF_004010195.1 Chiloscyllium plagiosum | reverse complement strand
GATGGTGGTGGTGGTGATGGTGGTGGTGGTAGTGGTGATGGTGGTGGTGGTGGTAGTGGTGGTGGTAGTGATGGTGGTGATGGTGGTGATATTGGTGGTGATGGTGGTGGTGTTAATAGTTGCCTGTTATCTTACCTTCACTCCTTCATGTAGAATCGAGATGGGGAATGTGTGGTCCGATTTGGAGCTAAGTAAAAGCCTGAAGTTCGGATCAATGTGCATTCCTGGTTTTCGGAACCTAGAAAGAACGAGACAAAGCAGGTGGTTAGGATCTGGAGCACTCTGCATGGGAGCGAGACAGGTCAGGAAGGAGCATTGTCAGTACAAGAACTTAGCAGAATGAGACAAAGGCCATGGGAGTAAACTGACTATCCTGTCGGAAACTTTGTTCAAAAAGTGGACATTTGGTGCAAATGGGGACAGAGTCCCTTGAACTGGAATATAATGCACAAAGTAAACTTTCCAAAGAAGCAAGTGGGAAAAGAGAAAGGGCTTTCCTACCTTTTCCCCAGAACCCTCAATTGCCTTACTGATCACAAATCTGTCTAACCTTGCTTGAATATTTACATAACTTACTCATGGGACATAGACACTGTTGGCTGGGTCCAGTATTTATTACCCCGTCCCCAGTTGCCCCCTTGAGAGGGTGGGGGGGAGCTGCCTTCCTGATCCGCTGCAGTCCGTGTGCTGTGGGTTGACCCACAATGCCCTGAGGGAGGGAATTCCAGGATTCGGGCCCAGTGACAGCGAAGGAATGGGGAGATATTTCCCAGTCAGGTTGGGGAGGGGCTTGGAGGGGGGCTTGCAGGGGGTGGTGTTCCCGTGTATCTGCTGCCCCTTGTCCTTCTAGATGGAAGTGGCTGTGGGTTTGGAAGGTGCTGCCTGAGGATCTTTGGGGAGTTCCTGCAGTGTATCTTGTAGATGGTACACACTGCTGTTACTGAGGGTCGGTGGGGG
>NW_025214625.1:4000-5857 GCF_004010195.1 Chiloscyllium plagiosum | reverse complement strand
ATTGTCCACCATCATTCCCGACTGGATGTGGCAGGACTGCAGAGCTACGATCTGTTCTGTTGGTTGTGGGATCCCTTAGCTCTGTCCATCACCTGCTGCTTACGCTGTTTGGTACACATGTCATCCTGTTTGGTAACCTCACCAGGTTGGCACCTCATTTTCAGGTCTGCCTGGCGCTGCTCCCAGCATGCCCTCCTGCACTCTCCACTGACCCAGGCGTTGATCCCCTGGTTGGATGGTAATGGTTGAGTGGGGCACATGGCTGGGCCATGAGGTTACAGATTGTGCTGGAGTACAGTTCTGCTGCTGTTGGTGGCCCACAGTGCCTCATAGATGCCCAGTCCTGAGTTGTTCGATCTGTTTGAAGTTAGTACAGTGATGGTGCCACACAACCCGATGGAAGGTATTCTCAATGTGATGGTGGGACTTTGTAGAATAGATGACAGTGATGGTGCCACACAACCCGATGGAAGGTATTCTCAATGTGATGGTGGGACTTTGTCAGAATAGATGGCAATGACCCTAACCTCGACAGCGCTCTGTGAATTCCACAGAGTCACTCCCTTCTGAAAGAAGAAATTCCTACTCATCTCAGTCTAAACCATTCAGCTCTGCAGTCCTGCCACATCCAGTCGGGAATGATGGTGGACAATTAAACAAGACTCCACAAATATCACCATCCCCAACCATAATTCTGAGCTGGAGGAGCCGGTGTTGGACTGGGTTGGACGAAGTTTAAATCTCACAACACCAGCTTATAGTCCAGCAGGTTTATTTGGAAACACTAGCTTTCAGAGCGCCGCTCCTCCATCAGGTAGTTGCCTGATTAAGGAGCAGCGCTCTGAAAGCTAGTGTTTCCAATAACCCTGTTGGATGATAACCTGGTGTTGTGGGATTTTTAACATAATTTGGAGAGTATGTCCTCTGGTCCTAGACTCTCCCACAAAGAGGGAAAGCCCCTCTCCATGCACTCTCTCTAGTCCCCGAACAATCATTTAAGTTTCAATGTTTATGTTTTTAAGCCCACCTCTATATTCCAACGGGTACAGGCCCAATTGACTTCACTGTTCCTTATGAGACTGTCTCTCCACACCCAGGATCAGCTGAATGGACCTGCTGTGGACTGCCTCCCTCACCAGTCTATCTTCCCTCAGATACTGTTGGCAGTGTATCCCAGCTGGGCTCTGACTGGTACCTTCGACAGTTTGAACAGAAACCGCCACAACGTTATACTTTACTCTGTTTGAAATCAAGGTCAGCGTCCCTTTGGCTTTCCAGTGAACCTGGATGTGAGGTTTTTAAGAATCTTGTACAAAGGCTCCCAAATCCCTCTATTCTGTAGTTTTCTACAATGTCTTTCCCATGTGAATACTGGTGGCTCAGCTGTTAGCACTGTTGCCTCCCAGCACCACAGCCTTGGGGGTCAATTCCAGCCTCAGGCAAGTGTCTGTGTCGAGTGGGGACAGTCTCCTAGTTTCTACTGGGTACTCTGGTTTCCTCCCACAGTCCACAGATAGGCAGGTTAACTGTGGTAGTTATGGGGATAGGGGTGCGTCTGGGTGGGATGCTTTTCGGAGGGTCAGTGATGGGCTGAATGGCCCCTTTCCGCACTGTAGAGATCCTACAATATTCAGCTCTCGTATTCTTCCTTCCAAAGTGCATAACCTCGTATTCCATCAGTGAAGTATTTTGCCCGCTCACTTAATCTGTCTGTATCCCCATGCAGAACCTTTCAGTCACCCTCACCACTCGCCTTCCCACCCATTTCTCAGCAATAGGAGATTCACTCTCCAGGTCCTTGTATTTACTGTAAACAATTGCCGGCCCAGCACTGATCCCTGTGGCACTCCACTAGCT
>NW_025214625.1:0-2939 GCF_004010195.1 Chiloscyllium plagiosum | reverse complement strand
ACGTGTATGGAATAAGCTGCCAGAGGATGTGGTGGAGGCTGGTACAATTGCAACATTTAAGAGTCATTTGGATGTGTATATGAATAGGAAGGGTTTGGAGGGATATGGGCCGGGTGCTGGCAGGTGGGACTAGATTGGGTTGGGATATCTGGGTCAGCATGGACGGGTTGGACTGAAGGGTCTGTTTCCATGCTGTACATCTCTATGACTCTATGATTCTAAATGCTTTCTGAAAATCCTAGTATATCACAAACATTGCTTCCACTTTCTCTATCCTGCTTGTTACCTCCTCAAAGAATCTGAGTGAATGTGTCAGACTGGGTTTCCCCTGCATTCCATCAGGCAGACTCTGCATGGTCTGCGGGTGTTGGGAAGGTGTTTCCGTTGGTAGGAGAGACGAAGACCTGAGGGCACAGCCGTAAAGGGAAGACCTTTTAGAATGGAGATAAGGAGAAACTTTACCCAGAGAGTGGGGAATCTGTGGGATTCACTGCCACAGAAGGAGATGGAGAGGTTCTTGAGTATGCAGGGGATCAAAGGTTGCGGGAGAAAGTGGGAGAATGGGGTTGAGAAGTTTATCAGCCCTGATTGAATCGCGGAGCTGGCCCGATGGGCTGAATGGCCTAAATTCTGCTCCTTTGTCTAATGGTCTTATGGACTTATATTTCTAAATGCTCTGCTGTTATATTCTTGCTAATAGTTTACTAAGAACAGATATTAAGATAACCAACTTGTTTTTGTCCCCTTCCCTTTGTAAATAAAGTGTTACATTGACAAATTGAGTCATTTTCAGAGTCTAAGGATTCCTGAAAGATCAACGACCAGAGTCTCCACAATCTCTACTTGTCAAACCTCCAGATGTACACACTATTTCTGCAGTGATAGGTTTTGTATTTATCTCCTGTCCTGTCACTCCTTCAATGTTTAGGAATTGTGGAATGTAATTGTATCTATTACTATGAAGACTGATGCAAAGTTAATTCAATTCTTCTGATAAATTCTGTTCATCAAATCCCTCCAGTGAGGAAGCAGGCCATTCAGTCCATCGAGCTCACACTGACCCTCCTAAGAGCATCCCATCCAGAGCCACACCCATCCCTGTAACCCTGCATTTCCCATGGCTAATCCACCTAGCCTCCATATCCCTGAGCACTATGGGTAATTCGGCATGGCCAATCCACCCTGTCTGCACATCTTTGGACTGAGGGAGGAAACCGGAGCACCCGGAGGAAACCCACACAGACACGGGGAGAATGTGCATACTCCACACAGCCAGTCATCCGAGGGAGGGATCGAACCCAGGTCCCTGGCGCTGTGTTAACCACTGAGTCACTGTGCTGCCCACTATTAGTTCACCAGGCTCACTCACTAAGGGGCTGAAAGCCTGTTTGGCTTCAGACCTCCTTTTGATCTATTTTAAAAAGCTCTGGCTTTTTTGATATTACTTGTAAGCATTCCCTCAAATTTATCATCTCCCTCGTAATGCTCATTTGGCTATATATTGTTGGTTTTCAAAAGTCGACCAGTCCTCTGGCTCATAAAGGATGGTATTCTCTCCCAGGGATGGTATACTGTCTCAGGGATGGTATTCTCTCTCAGGGATGGTATTCTCTCAGGGATGGTATTCTCTCTCAGGGATGGTATTCTCTCTCAGGAATCATATTCTCTCTCAGGAATGGTATTCTCTCAGGGATGGTATTCTCTCTCAGGGATGGTATTCTCTCTCAGGGATGGTATTCTCTCTCAGGAATCATATTCTCTCTCAGGAATGGTATTCTCTCAGGGATGGTATTCTCTCAGGATTGGTATACTGTCTCAGGGATGGTATTCTCTCTCAGGGATGGTATTCTCTCAGGGATGGTATTCTCTCTCAGGGATGGTATTCTCTCTCAGGGATGGTATTCTCTCAGGGACGGTATTCTCTTTCATGGATGGTGCACTGTCTCAGGGATGGTATTCTCTCTCAGGGATGGTATACTGTCTCAGGGATGGT
Source organism: Chiloscyllium plagiosum (assembly GCF_004010195.1). Classification (NCBI taxonomy): domain Eukaryota; kingdom Metazoa; phylum Chordata; class Chondrichthyes; order Orectolobiformes; family Hemiscylliidae; genus Chiloscyllium; species Chiloscyllium plagiosum. The sequence continues at coordinate 946 of NW_025214625.1, read as the reverse complement.
ATTCTCTCTCAGGACTGGTATACTGTCTCAGAGATGGTATTCTCTCTCAGGATTGGTATACTGTCTCAGGGATGGTATTCTCTCTCAGGGATGGTATTCTCTCTCAGGGATGGTACACTCTCAGGGATGGTATATTCTCAGCGATGATACACTCTTAGGGATGGTACACTCTCAGGGATGGTATTCTCTCTCAGGGATGGTATTCTCTCTCAGGGATGGTATTCTCTCAGGGATGGTATTCTCTCTCAGGGATGGTACACTCTCAAAGATGGTATATTCTCAGCTATGATACACTCTCAGGGATGATCCACTCTCAGGGATGGTATATTCTCAGGGATGGTATTCTCTCTCAGGGATGGTATTCTCTCTCAGGGATGGTACTCTCTGTCAGGGATGGTACACTCTCAGGGATGGTATTCTCTCAGGGATGATATTCTCTCAGGGATGGTACGCTCTCAGGGATGGTATTCTCTCAGGGATGGTATTCTCTCAGGGATGGTACACTCTCAGGGATGGTATTCCCTCAGGGATGGTATTCTCTCTCAGGGATGGTATTCTCTCTCAGGGATGGTATTCTCTCTCAGGAATGGTATCCTTTCTCAGGGTAAAGCTCACTAAAGTCTACGCAAGACTGTCCAAGGATCCTGACTCTGGTAGTGAGCGGGTACTGCTGGAGAGACTCACGATTCGACAATAGCCTGTAAGGTTGGCATGAAGTAGGCAGCGAGGTGACAGTTCTGCAGAAAGACCCAGCGTCCTCCCTGAACCAGTGCCTTGTGGATCAGCTCTTCAGCGATCGGCCCCTGCCCCCGGCCGAGGGAGATCATGTCCAGGTGGTCAGTGCTGCCGCGGTATTCCTTGGCAAAGCGCAACAACTGAGTGACAGGGTCAGTACCTGCAGAAACAAACACCATCTCACATCACACCATCCCCCTCCCTGTATCAG
>NW_025214624.1:47265-47415 GCF_004010195.1 Chiloscyllium plagiosum | reverse complement strand
GGTCAGAACAACAGGGCAGTGTCGAGAGATGGAGTGAGTAAAGGAAAGATAGACAGACAGATAGAGAGAGAGCGAGGGGACGGAGTGAGTGTGTAAAGGAGAGAGAGGACGGAGTGAGTGTGTAAAGGAGAGAGAGGACGGAGTGAGTGT
>NW_025214624.1:8264-26882 GCF_004010195.1 Chiloscyllium plagiosum | reverse complement strand
AAAGAAATCCCCCACCCCAACTTCTACCACTTGTCCTGGCTCGTTCCCACTACCAGGTGCAATATGGCCCCTTCCCTCGTCGGACCATTGACATGCTGCCCTAGACTAACTCGCCTGGACACTTCGTACAAACTTTACTCCATCCAGACCGCTGACTCTAAGTATATCCCAGTCAATGTTGGGAATATTTAAATCTCCCATCACCACTACCCAATTGCCTCTTCATCTATACATAATCTGTTTGGCGAGGTGCCAGAGGACGGAAGGGTAGCTTATGTTGTCCCCATGTATAAGAAGGGTAGTAGGGATATTCCGGGTAACTACAGACCAGTGAGCCTGACGTCAGTGGTGGGGAATGTACTGGAGAGAGTACTAAGTGATAGAATCTAATTATATTTCGAAAGTAATGAGCTTATCAGTGATAGGCAACATGGTTTTGTGCTGGAGAGATCGTGCCTTACCAACTTAATAGGGTTCTTTGAGTAAGTAACCAAGTTGTTAGATGAATGAAGCGCTGTTGATGTCATATACATGGACATTAGTAAGGCGTTTGATAAAGTTCCACATTGCAGACTAATGGAGAAGGTGAAGTCACATGGTGTGCAGTTAGGTGGATAAGAGCCGGTTGAGCAACAGGAGACAGAGAGTAGTTAGTTGAAGGGAATTTCTCGAAATTGAGAAAGGTGACCAGCGGTGTTTCATATGTGGGCAGAGTTGGGTCCACTGTAGTTTGTAATATACATAAAATATCTAGAAGAGGGCACTGTTGGTATGATAAGCAAGTTTGCAGATGACATAAAGATTGGTGGAGTAGCAGAAAGCATAAGACACCGTCAGAGAATACACGAGGATATAGATAGAATGGAGAGTTGGGCGGAAAAGTGGCAGATAAAGTTCAATGCAGACAAATGTGAGGTGGTGTATTTAGGCAAGTCTAATTCTGGAGCGAATTGTACAATGAATGGAAGAGTGGACGAGCCTTAGGAAAAGGTGAAGGGTAGAGAGATCTGGGAAAGCAGGTCCATTGCACCCTGAAGTTGCTGCACGGTTGGATAGAGTGGTCAAGAAGACATATAGTATGCTTGCCTTCAATGGACCGGATATTGAGTATAAGAGCTGGCAAGTCATGTTAAAATTGTACAAAACATTGTTTTGGCTGCATTTAGAATATTGTGTACAGTTCTGGTCGCCACATTACCAAAAGGATGTGGATCCTTTGGAGAGGGTGCAGAGAAGATTTACGAGCATGTTGCCTGGTATGGGATGTGCTAGCTGTTGAGTAGGTTAGGTTTATTTTCACTAGAAAAAAAGAGAGTGAGGGTTACAAGATTATGAAGGATATAGACATGGATAGAGACAAGCTTTTTTCCCAGGGTGAAGGATTCAAAAAACAGAAGTCATGCTTTCAAGATAAGAGGTGGAAGGTTTAAGTGGGATACACGCGGCAAGTACTTCACACAGAGGGTGGTGAGTGTTTCGAACACATTGCCAGCAGAGGTGGTAGAGGCAGGCACGGTAGATTCATTTAAGATGCATCTGGACAGATGGACAGGTGGGGAGCAGAGAGATACAAATGCTTAGGAATTGACCGACAGGTTTGGAACGGCTCAGGCTTGAAGGGCCGAAGGGCCTGTTCTTGGGCTGTAAATTTTCTTTGTTCTTCTTCTTTGTTCTTTGTATGTGTGCGTGTGTGGGGAGTGTGGGTGTCTGTGTGTGTGTGGGGGGGGGAGGGTGGATGTCTTCGTGGGTGGGAAGTGTGGCTATCTGTGTCTTTGTGAGTGTGTCGGTATGTGTGTTTGTCTGTCTGTCTGTGTGCTTCTGTGTCTGTCTGTCTGTGTGTTTCTGCGTCTGTGTGTGTGTTCTGCGTCTGTGTGTGTGCATGTGTGTGTCTGTGTTGAAAGAGTGTGGTGCTGAAAAACCGCAACCATTCAGGCTGAATCCAAGGAGCAGTAGAGTCGAAATATCGAGCGTAATCCCTTCATTAGGAAAGAGGCTTGTGGGCCAAGGGGACTGAGGCAGAGGGTGGAGTGGATAGGTGGGAAGGAAGATGGACATGTAGTACAAGTCAAGAAGGAGGTGCCGAGTTGAAGGGTTGGATCTGGAATGAGGTGGGGGGAGGGGAAATGATGAAACTGATGAAATCTGGCTGTGTTTGTTGTGTGTGTGCGCGCGTGCGTGAATGTGTGTCGGTCGGCGTGTGTACGTCTCTGTATGTCTGTTTGTGCGTCTCTGTCTCTCGCTGCATCTGGGTGTGTGTGTGTGTGTCTGTGTGGGAGTGGGAGTGGGGTTTCTGTCAGTATGTGTGTTTGTGTCTGTGTGCTGCTGTATGTGTGTCTGCGTATGTGTCTGTTTCTGTGAGTGTGTATGCATCTGTATATGTATCTGTGTTTGACTGTGTGTGTGTGTCTGTTTCTGTGAGTGTGTCTCTGTGTCTGTCAGTCTGTATGTGTGTGTGTATGTCTGCGTCTGTGTGTGCCTGTCTCTGTGAGTGTGTGCGTGCATGTCAGTTTATGTGCCTGTGTGTTTGTGTATGTGTTTGTCTGTGTGCGTTTGTGTGTTGGTGTCTGTGTGCTTATGTGTGTGTGTGTCTGTGTTTGTGTGTCTGTGTGTTAGTGTGTGCCTGTGGGCGTGTCTGTGTTTCTGTGTGCCTGTGTGTGTGGGTCTGTGTGTATGTGCGTGTGTGTCTGTGTGTGTGTGTGTTGATGGTGCTGTGAGCTGCTGCCCTCCCTCTGTCCCTCCCAAACTGTATCCCTTATGATTTTCACCCTCCATTCCAACCTGTTCAGTGGTGTGGGAGGCCATTAGAGACTGTCAGCAACAGAAAGCTCAGCAGGTCTGACAGCATCTGTGGACAGAAATGAAAGGAGCCTTCCTCTGATCTCGTGTCGGGGCTATTACGTCACTTTAAGAACCATAGAGAGTGCAGAATCGCCTCAAACTGACACACACACAGAGACACACACTAATACCGAGGCATAGAGACACTATTTCAATTATTCTGTCTGGTGTGTGTCAATATTTAAGTCTGTCCTTAGAGAGTGCGTTAATATTGTACTTTCTCACAACAGTGAGTGAGACAGTACTTCTGTATGAGTGTCTCTGTTTTAACTTTCAATGTTTGCAGCTACCAAGCCTGGAAGAATTATAAAGTGTGTGGCGGACAGTGTGGAACTCTAATAGGACAGTGACACATTGGTGTAGTTTTCAGGCTTATGGCAGATCAGGATCAATGCAGATCAGTGTGAGGTGATGCACCTTTGTTAGGAATAACTCGGAAAGTCAATATAAAACATTCTTCACCATTATAAAGGGGTGTAAGAGCAGAGGGTGTATATGTGCACATCTTATTGAAGATGTCAGTACAAGTGGGGAGATCAGTAAATGTCACTGGTTAATTTCAGTATGTGAGCTGTTTACAGGAGGAGGTGTGGGAGGGATACTCCGTGCTCCCCTTCCTGGGAGGTGGTGGTGACGATGTGTTGTGAGCCCACCCTCCTGCCCACCGAGACCGTGGGGATTCCATTTGTACTAGCTCGACACAAAAGGGAGATGGCATCAGGGCCACAGCTACTAAGTTGTGCCGGGGGGAAACAGAATTGCTAATGGGTTTAACGTGAGAATTTCCCTTCACTGAACATTGCTCCTCACTCGGTCGGTGGGAAATGGATGTTTCAGAATCTCCACACGAGGTTTCCCTGTCCTCTCCGGCTCGTACCAGGGTCCTCCCCACATGGCGGGGGAAGGGGGGTGAGGGAACGGATATCGGGCACTCCACCACCCGGCTTGGCCCTTTCTCTGCTATTCCAGGCTATTTCTACCGGACTGGGAGAAAGGGAGGGAGGGCGTGAGGGTGCGAGTGGGTGGCCTTGCTGTTAGTCTGGTCAGGTGGGGTGGTGTCCAGCGGGAGTCGGTCCACAGTGTTGTATCCATGCAGTGTTATTTGTGTGGGTGGTAAAGTGGAGCGAGAGAGAGAGAAAGAGAGAGCGATAGAGATAGAGAGAGAGAGAGACTGCATGCTGTAGTGAGAGTAGTGGAGCATGAGCCTTATTCGGGGGTAGGCGCTATAACAGATATACAGTGAGTTTGCGGGAGCAGAGCGCATACGGTGAGCCTTATCCTGATTGTTGTGGTTCTGTTCGCCGAGATGGGAATTTGTGTTACTCCTAATAGAGTGGGGAAGGTTATAGATGCTTGTTCTGTATTGCTGGACATGTCTGCAGACGGCAGATACTACAATGAGCTGGGTGGTGAGCTCACACCATGCTCACACCAATATCCATCATTCCTGGAAAGACTGGCTCATGTTACAGGATACTGTAGAAATGTCTTCATTTCAGCATTCAGGAACCTATGCACACATCCTTCCATGACACTGTCTCTCAATCTCGCTCTCTCTGTCTATTCCCCAAACCTCTCCCATTTGTTGATATTTTAACTGATTCCCCCGCCACCTCTCTCTGGCAGTGATGTTCACTCGCACAGCACCCCGGTGGTGTTCAGCAGTATACTAGCCTGGTCTGTGCAGAGCTCCTTGCTGAACAGATATCTCCTCTGGGTTTACAGTGTCTGGTCTGGTTCTGTGAGGTGGATTAAGAATGTGATACAACTGATCCTTTCAGTTGATATTGCAATGCCTTTATTTTTGTTCTCAATCATGTGATTGGACCCTCCAAATTCTGACTCCTCCGGTCAGTCCCTTTGTTCAGTCTAACTCCATAGTTCAGCAACGAGTTGTCCAGTTTCAATGTGAATTACTATTCTGTCTATTTCCCTGGCCTTTGCCCACATCCTGATAAGAATGAGAGATTACAGTAGAGAATTCCAGAAAAGGAGGGAACATTGAGAGAAGTGGAACATGTCACATTAGATGAGCATCAAATAATGTTTTATAAATTGTATACATCATATGCATCATTTTTCGATAACTGTGTCTTAATTGTTCATTTAGAATGTGTTGTGCACATATGTAAAATATCCGCACACACACATTGATTAAACAATGTATACAAAATCATTTTTCCGCCATTGAAATGATCCTGTTGTCCTGTTACCAGGATATATAAACACCAACTGACCAACAAAAGACATGACCCACTATCACTATGTTTACCACTTTGACTGGATCAACGCATGCACATACCAAGTCACGCAATGATGTTCTTAGAGGAATGGCATTCTAATCAGAAGTTCATCAATAAACACATCAGTTTGGATCCTATTTACATTCTCTTGTAATAAAAAAAAACGGGAATGACATCACCCACCTTAAGAAAGCAAAACCTACAAATAGAGAGACGGGACATACCACCAGCGCTTCAGTGGAGACTCTCACTGATGATGTCACCTAGTCATGGTGACGAAACGTCTGAAAACGAATATTCATGCTCAGCGAGCTAACTTGCATGCATATAAATTGTCATTTTGCGCTAATTGGTGGAATTTAGGAGTTCTCTGTCACCCACGTTTTAACAGATTATGATGTCAGGTGAGCTTTTCTGGGTGTGTTGTTTTAATTAACAGAGGGGTTTGACATTCATGTCACAACAGTTTGGGGCCTTGCCGTATGGGATTTGGACAGACTTGAACAGATTTGGAATACAAAAGGTCCCAGCAGATTCCAACACGTGGCAATTAGTGACCTAGATCTTCAAATAAAACCGGTGGGAAAATTCATTTAGTTTTGTTAACTTGTGGTTAGTTAAATTAAAAGTGAGAGAAATGTTTTTAATTTTACTAAAGAGATTCCGAATTTTGCCAAGGAAGTTTACAAAGAAAGAAGAAGGAATATTTTTAGAATTAGCGAATAGGTTGGAATTGGGTTTAACCAGGGACAAAAGAAAGCTGAAATTGTAATGGAGTTGGTCAAGCACTTTGGTGTGTCAGAGAAACAGGCAACTGCAGTCGAGTTAGATAAAACTTAAATTGCAAATACGGCAACTGGAGTTAGAAGATGAAAAAAGGGATGGAAACATAGAGAGAACAAAGATAAAGAGAAAAAGAGGAAAAGGAGAGAGAGAGAATTTGAAATCCAGAAGTTGGGAATTAGTCAAGAAAGTTAAATTAACAGGATAGAGATGAAGGGAGATGTATACAGCTATGTTAATACACTGCCATACTTCGGTGAGAAAAATGTCAAAATCTGTTTTTATTTCATTTGAAAAAAAATTGGCTCAGCAGGTGGTGTGTCCAGTGAACTTGTGGGTAATGCTTGTTCAGACTAAGCGGGTGGGCACAGATAGTGAGGTATGTGCAGCGCTGTCAAATGAAGGATCAAGAGATTATGCAGATGTCAAACTGGCTATTTTGTGTGGTTATGCATTGGTACTGGAAGAATATAGTCAGAGGTTCGGAAGTATAGACAAGGAACCAGGTCAGACTTATGTTAGATTGAAAGAATTAACCACAGTAATTTTAATAGATGGGTTTTGGCCTTAAAAAAATGATAAGACCTGTGAGGCTGGAATGGAGATTATTCTGCTGGACGAGGTTAAAGACTCACTTCCAGAGACGGTAAGAATTCATGTGAATTAACAGAAAGTTCAAGAAGTGAGAAGCGTGGCAGAAATGGCAGGTAAAAATGTATTCATGCATGAGATGAAATTTAGCTTCTGGGAGGATTTTCATCCGGTGTAGGATCGAAATTGGGAGAAGGAGAGATCCTACACTACAAAGGGAACAGTAGAGCACACTGACAACAGTTTAGCACAGGTGAAAAAAGCAAGCCCAAGGGGTTTGGAAGGAAGTGAAAGTCCTCACGTGTTCTTACTATCAGGGAGTGGAACACATAAAATTACAGTGCCATGGTTTAAGAAGGGCACTGGGAAAAAGATGTTTTCACTGCAGTAGGCAGGGACACACAGTGATAGGCATTGAAGGAAGAAACTTTGGGAAAAGATGTGGTAGAAGAGTGCCAGTGGCATTAGTGAACCTGGTAAAGGAGACCCCAAGTGGAGCCCAGGAGCTGCAGGAGAGTGAACAGCCGAGGCAAGGGCTTGATATGGAGTTAGTACCTGATCTCTGTAAAGAAGTTGCCTCTGTGGACAAACTTTACTCATAACGGGCGCGGTGGGGGGAGGAAGGGGAAGGACAAGAATTAAAATTTTGTGAGTTACGAGATCTGCTTAGTCTCTAACCGTTGAGAAGTGGGGCACTGGAAAAGCACAACGGATCATGCAGCATCTGAAGAGCAGGATAACCGACATTTCAGGCATAAACCCATCGACAGGAATGTGGCTTGGGGACAAGGGGGATGAAAGATAAATAGGACGGTAGGAGCTGGTCTGGCGGGAGGGTCACTGGGAAGGCTACAGGAAGATGGAGGTGGGAGTGTTAGTGACATGTTGGAGGGGAGGGTGGAGTCGATAGATGAGAAGGAAGATGGACAATTAAGACAGTTTAAGACAGTGATGCGAAGTTGAACTGTTAGATCTGGGAATGAGGCTGGGGAGGGGAGATTTGGAAATTAGTGAAATCAATGTTGATGCTGTATAGTTTGAGGGGTCCAGCTGTCCTACAACCTATCCACTTGACCCTCTTCGCCGACCTGTCACCATCACACCCCACCTGCATCTACTTACCACCTTCCAAGCTACCTTTCACCCAGCTCCACCCCCTCATCCTCCTGTTTATTTCTCAGCCACCTTCCCCCTCCCTTACCCCCACTTTTCTGGTGAAGGACCTGTGCCTGAAATGTCATCTCTCCTGCCTCCCGGATACTGCCTGACCTGCTGTGCTTTTCCAGCCCCACAGTTTTCAACTCGGATCGCCAGCATCTGCACTCCTCACTTTCTCTCAGCCACTAATAGTAAGAGATGGAAGTGTTTTCACTCTTTCTGACATGTTATTTTAAGCAGGATAATTTGTGGAATGGGGACAAAAATTAAGTTTGGGGGGACAGAAGCATCAGGTTGGAGTGTCAAATCAAGATTGTGGAAGTAAAAGTGAGAGTGAGTGACAGACTGTCAGTTCCAGGAATACGCTTTATTCTTGGGAATGGTTTAGCAGGATCCAAGGTGGGAGAGACACCCCTTGTGGTGGAGAAGTCAAATTAAGACTCGGGAACTGAGAAGTTAAATGAAATATACCCAGGAATTTTCCGGACTGTGTACTTACAAGATCCCACTGTCATAAGTTACAGCAGGAAGGGAAAACGAAAGAAATAGACAAAGGAGTTGATGTTCAGTTAACTAACACTCTATTTGATGTATTGTTTCAGGAAAACACCTGAATGTGGATACAATCGGTAGGTTAGTTCAGAAGGGAAATAGGCCGAAGTGCACGAGATCGTGTTACTGGTAGCACACGAACTAACTGCAGGTGGTCACCTAAGTGTACGGAAGAATCATGCTAAGGTACAGAAGCATTTCTAGTGCCCTGGAATGCACAAGGACGAGGTTAATTTTTGTTGTACATGTCATACATGCCACATGGAATGTAAGTCACAGGCAGTAATAAAACCGCACCTTTGTTGTCAATTCCTGCATTCGAAGAACCTTTCACGTGGTTTATGATTAATTGTGTAGCTCCACTTTCCAAATAAAAGTGGAAACCAATATTTGATGACCATAATGGATGTGTCTCTCAGATTTCCAGAGGCAATTCCATTACGGAGCATTAAGGCAAAACGGGAGGTGGAGGGGTTGGTAGCTTTCTTTACTCAGAGTGGGCTACAGAGAGATTCAGTCAGGCCAAGGGTCTCATTTTACCGCTCAAATGTTTAAGGAAGTCATGGATAGCTTAGGCATACAGCACTTCAAATCAAGTGCGCCCCATCCTGCACCAAGGGAGCATTGAAAAGTTAGCATCAGGCACTGAACACCATGTTAACAGCGTACTGTCAGCATTGGCCAAATGACTGGGATAAAGGTGTTCCATTAAATTGCTTATCATTGAAGATGCCCCAAATAAATCTATTCCATTTACTTCCTTTGAGTTAATAATCGTACATCAAGTGAGACGTCCTTTGAAATTTGTTAAATATAAATTGACAGGATCGAAGTCGGAGATCTCACATTTGGATTATGTGTGTGAGGTGAGGGAGAAAATAAATTGAGTCAGTGTGTTAGCTAAACAACATCTGAAGTGGGCACGGCATAGAGAAAACAGGTGGGGATTACGTATTAGTATTGCCAGCAGTAGTAGGAAATCCCTTCAAAGCCAGGTTTCGTGGTCCCTTTCAAATTCAAAACATGTTGAGTCAGTTAAACTATCTGGTAAATATACCGGATATGACAAAAACGTTATCGAGTATGTCATGTAAATGAATAATGCAACAGCCACATTTAAGTCTCAGGAACAGAGTTGCGGCCAAATGTACAAATTGTGCAGTTTGTCTGTATGATGTCGTGATCTTTTGCAAGTGATTGAAAGCTCACATGTTACCGTTGGCAGACCATGTTGAACGATTAAAAGAAGCAAACTTGGTAATAAACTGAAAGAAAACAGAATTCGCAAAGGCAGAGGTGACGTTCTTGGGACATTACATTGGCCATGGAAGGTTGACCCCATGGAAAACAAAGACCATGAGGATGGTCGTGGACTTTAAGGAATTTCCACGACCATCCTCGAAGAAAGAGGTGCTTCAGCTTTTGGAACTGAGTGGATTCTATCAGACGTTTGTTGCAAACTTCAGCAGCGTATTGGCACAACTGATGGATTTATTCAAGAAGAATACAGAATTGTGGTGGACAGAAAAATGCCAGGAGGCATTTGAGAATTTTAAAGCAGATTTAATCACCGCACCAGTTTTATCTGCACCAAATATTTGAAACCCTTTGAAAATTGTATCTGATGCTAGATATATAGGTGTCAGAGGTGTTTTGTTGCAAAAAGATGATGATGGAATTGAATGTCCAATTGGCTACATTCTTGTCGAAAAAGCTCAATATCCACCAGAAATAAATACAACATCTCATTATTGAAAAACAATGATTGAGTTTCGTCCTGGCCTGACAGTATTTTAATGTTTATATGACAAACAAGTTGTTGGAGACAGTTGTGGGCAACAACAGCAATCCTCCCGCATTTTGTGGGATATCTAAAGATCAAAATATGAGACTATTTCAATGGAGTCTTATGTTACCGACTTTAAACTGACAAAATGGGTATGCTGTTGGTCGTAAAGATGTTATAGCAGATGTGTTTACGTGAATTTAAAGGAAGAAATGTAGACAAAATTTGACATATTCTAGTGTTATGTATGTGTGGAGAATTAATATGAATGGTATAACTGAGATTAATACTTTTGTATTTCATAATAATGGGACTAAGAATGAGAGGAAAAGAAATGAAGCCATCTTTTCATTCTGTTGGTTCTTTTTTTTTCCTGAAGAGGGGAGATGTTATGAAGCCGAAAGCATGTCTGGTCACTTTAAGACAGAACGGGTTTCGCTGAATAGAAAGTACAGCCACAGATACCAGCTGTTTTGACAGCAATTCAAATGCAATCAAGGAGTTTAAATAACGCTCAGGATATCAGAAGCCAACGGGATTTGAATATTATTGTTTGGACACCTGGACAGCAATCAAATTCTGAGAATTATTGTATCATGGGGAGTATATAGACACAACATTTTGAACACTAGAAGGAGAGCCACTGCCATCCAACAGCAGTGCTGTAGAGCAGGAGTGCTAACTGGCCATCTCAAACACTCTCTATCAAAGATACATGTTCATGTCAAACCAACTTGCTGTAAATAAAAGATGACCCAAGGGGATCAGCAGCTGGAAGAGTGAACACAGCGGGGAAGACAGAGACTGTGTGGTCTTGAAATTGCAATGTTTAATATGTGGGTTGTTGGAACAGCATATTTTTACAGAGCTGGAGTCAGATAGTAAGTAGCTAAGACAAGCGGGACTTGGATTTGTGAATTGTTGTCGTTTAGTGTTCACTATTAAAGTTAAGAAACTAACTTGCTAATGTTTGTTTAAATAGTGGAATGTAGGAGATCTGTGCCACTAATATTTTAACAAATTACGAGGTAAGGCGAGCTTTTCTGTGTGTTTGCTTTTAATTAACAGAGGGCTTCGACTCTACCTTGTAAATGTCCATCCACACTAACCCCATTTCCCTGCAGTTGGCCCATATCCTTCTCGTCCTTTCCTATCCACATATTTATCCAAATGCTTTTGAAATGTTATTAGTGTACCCCCTCAGCCACATATGCTAGCAGCTCATCCACGTACCAGCCTCTGTGTAAAGAAGTGGCCCCTCACGTTCCCTTTTATTCCTTCCCCTCTAAACTTAAACTGATACCATCTCGTCCTCGATTCTCTAAACCTTGGAAAACACTGAGAGCATTCACCCTATCCATATCCCTCATGATCTTATACAACTCTATAAGGTCCCCCTCAGTCTCGTACGCTCGAAAGATAAGGTCCTAGCTTGTCCAACCTCTCCCTATAACTCAAACCATTGGGCCCTGGCAACGTCCTTGTAAATTTCCTCTGCACTCTTTCGATTTTCATAAAATGCTCCCGATAACATAAGTGACAAAACTGAACACAATACTCTAAGCGCGGCATTACCAAAGTCCTGTGTAACTGCAACACAAATTCCCAACTTCTTTACTCAATGTCCTGCCTGATGAAGGCCAGTGTCCCAAATGCCTTTTTCACTGCCCTGTCAAACTGTGACTCCATTCTCAGGGAACTGTGCACCTGAACGCCAGGGTCTCTCTGTCCACTAAACCCGTAGGGCACTCCCATTCACCGTGAAACTCCTACCATGATTTGAGTTTCCAAAATGCAAGACCTCACATATCTATATTAAATTCCATTTGCCGTTTCTCGGCACACTTCCTCACTTGATTAAGGTCCTACTGCAATTTCTGATAAACTTCCTCACTGATTCCGCTACCACATATTTTTGTTTCATCTGCAAACTTACTAATCATGCCTTGTACATTCTCAACCAAATCATCGATTACAAACAGCTATGGACCCAGCCTCCAGTCTGACAAGCATCTTTTCACAAAACCCTCTGCTTCCTACCACCAACTGTTTATCCAATTGGCCAGTTTCCCCAGCATTCCACCTTACAGAGCTTCCTGCCAAATGGAAACTTATCAAAGGCCTTACTGAAATCCATAGAGACTACATTTACCGCTCTGCCCTCGTCAACCTTCATGGTCACTTAATCAAAGAACACTAACAAATTTGGGAAGCATGATCTCCCACTCACAAGTCTATGCTGACTGCTCCGAATCAAACCCTGTGTAAGTAATAGGTGCAGTCAATGGTATGCTGTTCTTCAGTGTAAGATGATGCGAGTACATAAGTAAAGTCATCTTCCTGCTGTTGTAGGGCCTTGCTGAGAGCATTAGGGGCACTCTGTACAGATTTGATCTCCTTTGTAAGGAATGATCTCCTTATCACAGACATGGGTGATGGTAACATGAGGATAGAGTGAATAAGCTGAGTGTTTATTCTGTCGAGCTGTGAGAGACGAAGAAATGGTGATGCTGAAACACGAGGAGTGGCAGCGATCACTTATTTCAAAAAGAGACGATGAGGAGAAAAAAATCAAACTTTACCCAGGATTGAATGGTTTCATTTATTGTCACGTGCACCTCAGTACAGGGGAACCCTTTATTGATGAGCAGTGGAGGTAGATCATAGTAAGCATGGACAGACAGATCATAGGGTGGAAATAGACTTGGACAGAGTAAGGCATACAGGTTATACTGAACAGGACGTGTACTAGACAAGATCATGAGCACGATCAGCATTATTTGAACTTAGAGAGTCCATTCATCAGTCTAATGTGATTTTCCTAATAGTTTATATGTTGTAATTCCCTCTCCCCACGTTATTGTGCACTCAGCGTGTGAACCCTGTACTGATCGTCAGGTTGCTTACAATCCCCAACAGCAACCACAATACCTTCCATCTGAAGCAGGTAGCCATTCCCACCATCTTCCGCCCGACCTAGAGAACACCAGGCTGGTTTCTCGGAGATGGAAGGTGCCTTTTTGAGACTTAACACAAGATGTATGGCTTCCCTGCTCACCGCTAGAAAACCACGTTAAAGTCCCACATGTGTGTCATAAGCAATGGAGTCAAGAGGAACAACATGGAGCAGTCTGTCTGTGCAGCCTCTGCTCCACTTGTTCATCATGTTGGAGCATCAATTAGGAGACACTTAAGACTGCCAATGCTGGAGATCAGAGGAGAGCGTCGATTGCTGGAAAAGCACAGCAGGTCAAGCAGCATCCGAGAAGCAGGAGAATCGACGTTCTGTGCATAAGACATTCATCTGGATTCAGCAACAATTACCTCATTCTGCCCCCGTGTAAGCGCATTGAGGTGGGAATGGCCTCTTGCTGTTACTGTGTAAGCGGCTCAAGGGACTGACTGGCTTTTTCCTCGTCCGATTGGACAGGACCAAGGGCCTGACTGGGTTACCCCTGGTTCCTGTTTGACAGCTCTATGTGCTGACAAGTGTGACAATGCTGCAGGTTTAAGAAGTTACTTTGTCCTGGTTTCTTTTAAAAGAGAGATTGAACAATTGTTACCTTGCTGGCTAGTTCAGACCACTTGAGTAAACAGCTAGCAAGGCCTTCAGTTAACTTTAATGCAGCCTGAATGGGTGTGCACTGCTTTCACAGATTAGGATCACTGGGTTTTGGTTTCTCAGTCACATCAAAAATTATAGGCTTCTCCACAGAGTTGGAAGCGTCAGTGAATGTCTCCTGGTTGCGACACTCTCTGAATTTTCTCTTGATGCTGTTTTCAATTCCTGGATTGGAGAAATATTTGTGACATCCTGTGTCTGAATTTTCCTTTTTGCCAAGGACTGTGTTTATGGGAGTTTACTGTGTTGGAATAGTTCATTAGTAATAGCTCCTAGACCTATTATTCTGTTAAGCTGTCCAATAGAATTACGTTATTCTAAACTCCTCTTTCTTTGATTTTATTTCATCTTTCGTATTGAAATAGATGGTATCTTGCTTACCACCAAGTAGTTTGACCAGTCACATTGTATCTGTAACAGAAACTTTACATTTTCTTTGATATAAGAAAACATTAGAGTCTAGGCTACTGCCTTCAAATTTCTTCGAGGGGCTCTGGTGTGGTCTATCACACTAGACTCTTTCTCTGGAGGCACTGAATGGGCTGTCCCTCTTCTTCTCTAATAGTCTCAATGGGCTGAATGACTTCCCCATATTCCTGTGAAACCAGCGTTAGGTGCTTAATGAACTCTTATTTTACTGTGGCAATACGCAGTCTCAGGCAGTGCTATTACATGAATGTTATGGACCCTTTAACAGCACAAGTCTGGGTCTGGGTCTTGCTGCACATAGACACAGGCTGATTCAGGAGCTGAGGGGGGATAAAATATTCTGAACATTGTGGAATTTCCAGTGACCATCCCTACTCCTGGTCTTATGGTGAGGAGGGTGGGGGCGGAGAGACATTGATGAAGCAGCTGGAGATGTTTGTGAATAGGAAGCTACCCTGAGGATCTCCCGCAGAGGTGACCCAGGACTGAAATGATGGACATCTTCCTTTGTGCCATGTTTGACACCAAATGCTGGAGAGTTTACTCTGATTCCGATTAAGTCCAGCTCCTTGATGTCAACAGAAGTCAACCACTGCCGTGATATCAGGGCCAGTCATTATTACCTGAACCGTTGTCCCAACCTCTTTTGTTCACATCAATAGGCCATGGTATAGGAGCAGCACGTGTTTTCTTCAAACAGGTGGTATTGAATGTCAGGATTTCTCTTCTCAAAAGTGTTCAGTGAGCCAGATGACTGAAAGTATTTGAAGAGGAAGTAGATGGATATTGATCTGATAGAGAGTTGAGGGCGATGAAGAATTGAGTATGAAAGAGGATTTGAGACCAAGAACAGATCGGTCATGATCTTAGTGAAGGGCAAGGCAGGCTTGGGGAGTGAACGACCTGCCCCTATTTCTGATGTTCTCCCATTCTGTTATTGGAAAAATAGTGGATGTTATTTTCATAAATGTTCTGATGTGTATATGGCAGTCAGGAAGACCAGAGGATTTTTTGAGCCATTTCTGGGTGAGGTATGTGGGCTAAATTCACAGTGAATCTGGGTCTATAAAATGACCAACAAATGAAGGACAAATTGCAGGGAGGGGAAGCTCTGTAAAGAGAGATGAGGGGCCTCTTTCATACCCAGCCTGGATTTTCCAATTACATTTCCCAAGTCACCTCATAGCGTGTGTGACAGTCTTGATTGGCTGAATGGTGTCCTCTGTTTCTGTACACCAGGTTATAGGAGTAAGTGACCTCCAACTGTTCCTGTCTAGCAGGTTTGAGGAGCTGAATTGAACACATAAACATGGGACTGAGGAGCAGGAGTGGGTCATTAGATACTTTGAGCCTTCTCCACCAGACACGAATATTGTGGCTGATCAGGTTGGGGTCTCAGCCCCACTTTCTTGTCTGTATCCCATTATGTATGACTCACTTCCCTGTCAAATATTTAAATAATGCAGCTTTCAATCAATGTGAACATAGAGACACGATAAACTTCCAGAGAACAGAAGTACGACTTGAAAGGACATAACAGAATTTTTCATCAACCCTCTTATAGAACCAGAGAGTCATGCAGAACGAAAGCAGACCCGTTAGTCCAATCTGTTCACTCCAATCAGATATCAAATCTGATCCAGTCCCATTTGCCAGCATTTGATAAATATCCCTCCTCTTTCAGATACTTTTTAAATGTAATCGCCTTCACCACTTCCTCTGACAGCACTTTCTGTACACACACCACTCTGTGTGTAGAACATTTACCTTCGGGTCCCTTCTAAATCAATCCGCCTCGCCTTCAACCTATGCCTCTTGTTCTGGACTCCTCGATCCTGGCGAGCAGAGCGTGGCTGTTCAGAATATCCATGCCCCTGATGGTTTTATAAACCTCTGTAATGTCACCCTTCAGCCTCTGACACTCCAGGGAGAAACGCCTCAACCTAATCAACCTCTCCCTAAAGCTAAAACCTCCAGTCCTGGAACATCTGTGTAAGTCATTTCTGCAGAAAACCGAGTTGTACGCAATATTCTTAAAGTGGTCTCACCAACGTCCTGTACAGATGCAACATACCACCGCAACTTCTATACTCAATGCTCTGACTGATTAAGGCAAATGTGCCAAATGTGTTCTGCACCACACTGTCTATCTGCGTCTCCACTTTCAAGGAACAATGCACCTGCAGACTATGCCCCTTTGTTCCACAACATGCCCCAGGACCTGACCATGAAGTACATAATGTCTGCCCTGATTTGCCTTCCCAAAATGCAAAGCTTCATATTTATCTAAATTAACCTTCATCTGTTACTCCTTGTCCCTTTGTCCCATCTAATTGCGGACTTGTACTCTGAGATAATCTACTACACCACCTTTCTGATGTCATCTGTAAACTTACTAACTATTGCCCCGATATTCACATCTAAATTCTTTACATAACTGATGAAATGCAGTGAACTCAGTACTAATTCTTACAGCACACTGCTGCTCACAAGCCTCCAGCCTGAAAAATACGCATCTTCCTTCAAGCCAATTGTGACTAGCTGCTTCTGTATCCCATGTGACAAAACTTACGTATCTGTCTACCAATCAGAATGAAATACTAGCTATGAAGACAGGCTGAGTCGGTTAGGTTTATTTTCACTAGATAAAAGGAGATTGAGGGGGACCTGACTGAGGTTTGCAAAATCACGAAGGGTACAGCCAGGATGGATAGAGCCAGGCTTTTTCCCAGGTTGAAGGATTCAATAACGAGAGGTCGTGCTTTCAAAGTGAGAGGTGGAAGGTTAAAGGGAGATACACGCGATAAGTACTTCACACAGAGGGTGTGGGAATTTGGAACGTGTTGCCAGCAGAGATGGTAGAGGCAGGCACGGTCGATTCATTTAAGATGCGTCTGGACAGATGCATGAGTAGGTGGGGAGCAGAGGAAGACAGATGCTTATGAATTGACCGACAGATTTAGACAGTACATTTGGATCGGTTCAGGCTTGGAGGGCGAAGGGCCTGTTCCTGGGCTGTAAATTTTCTTTGTTCTTTGTTTTTCAAAAGAATACCTTGCTGAAGTCCATATAGACAATGTCTACCAAACTGCCTTCATCAATCTTCTTTGTCACCTTTTCAAAAAACTCAACCAAATTAATGAGACATGATTTCCCATGCAGAAAGCTACGTTGTTACTCCGATCAGCCCTTGCCTTCCCAAATGTATGTAAATCCTGTCCATCAAAATCCCCTCCAACAACTTACCCACAACTGACATCAGGCTCACCGGTCTATAGTTCCCCGGCTTTTTGGGTCACTGTTTCCTTTTCTAGTCCCACTCCTCCACTGCTCATAACAGATGTTAAATGTAACCAGGTTGGTGATATGGCCGATCATATCGGTCTCAGACTGGGTCAGGGTCAGTTTCAGGGACCAGTCAGGCTAGTTTCTTTAATCTACTAAAAGAACACACTTATGATCCAGAGCAATGTTACTCAAACTATGATGGAAAAATGAATGGCAAACTGTTTGGGTATTAAAAATACATAATCAATATTTTCCTTTCTGAAAATGCTGACACACACACAAAATCTCTGCAATTTTAATTTGAAAGAACTTGGTCCAGATATTATTGGAACTCATGACAAAGGAAAATTTGTGAGATTGTCCAAAACGTTATTCTGCTTCTGAAGATATTGTACTCACACAAGCTGCTACCAATGGGATTTCATCCTGGGAGAGTTTGGATTTAGCTGAATTCCCTTTGCTTTAGGCAGTGAGTAGATTCCAGTGAATTCTGGTCTGGGATCATCCAAAGGGTAGCACGGTGGTTAGCACTCCTGCCTCACAGCACCAGGGACTTTGGGTCGATTCCAGCCTTGGGTGACTGTCTGTGTAGAGTTTGCACATTCTCCCCTTGTCTGTGTGATCTTCTAATGGGTGATCCAGTTTCCTACCACAAACTGTGTAGGTTCGGTGGATTGGTCATGCTAAATTGTCCGTAGTATTCAGGGATTTCTAGGTTATGTGCAATAGTCGGGGTAAATGTTGGGAAGGTTGGTATGGACTTGTTGTGTCGAAGGGCCTGTTTCAACACTGCAGGGATTACATAAAAATAAGGAAGGTAACGATGACTGTAGAGATTTTTTTAGCTCGCACGCATTGCTGTGATGAGAAACAATGAAGGAGAGAGAGTGCAACCGGCCATTCCTTCTCAGGCAGATTACATTTTCTCCCTCTCTGAGTTGAGTCCAACAGTAATGTCATCCTCTCACAAACTGGACCATGTGAGGTCTCCTTGAACATTGTCCAAACGATGTCTCGATCACATTCCCTGTTCCATGTAGGTGCATCATTGCTGCTGTCATACACAGAGCCATACCCTTCGGAGAAAATGGTCTTGGTCAATTTGAAGATATGTTTATAAGTCCCTGCGTCATTAAAAAATAAAAATGTTTAATTTATTCAGAATACCTGTGTTAAACTGAATGCATTTTTAAAGGAAATACAGAAATTTCTGGAAAAGCTCGCCAGGTCTCTCAGTACCCAGATGCTGTAGTTGTACCAACCTCCACCTCTTCCTCTGGCAGCTCATTCCATACGCACACCACCCTCTGTGTGAAATGGTGCCCTTT
>NW_025214624.1:4551-7256 GCF_004010195.1 Chiloscyllium plagiosum | reverse complement strand
TTTCCTAAAACCATGAAATGACACCAGGCCGCTGATTACTGTCCAGACTCTCCTCCCCACTGACTGTGTCTGCAATCTGTCCCTCCTCCCCCTAACCACACCAGGCAACCCAAGCTCAGGGTCTTTGTGAAAATCAAAGCCGGAGTGTGTACGCATCCTGGAGAGGGATGGGCATTTTAAAATTGAAGGGGAAGGGTGAGGTGACAGTAATATCACTCACTGAGCTGAGGGGTGGCTGATGGAGTTTAGTTTGGATTAATGCGAGGTATTGGGTTTGGTAAATCAAACAGCAGCAGGACCTATACACTTAAAGGTAGAGCCTTTGGCAGTGTTCTCGTGTAGAAACCTAGGCCGTTAGGTTTAATTCTTTAAAATTTGCATCTCATATAGATAGTGTGGTTAAGAAGGTGTTTAACATACATGTCTTCATAGGACAGACCTTTGAGTATCGGAATTAGGACGTCATGTTTGATTGTACAGGAATTCGTGAGACCTCTTCTGGAATACTGTGCCCAGTCTCGTCATCCTGCCTGCTCATTCCATAGGCACACCACCCTCTGGGTGAAAGAGCTGCCCCTTTGGCCACTTTTAAATGTTTCCCCTCTCACCTTAAGCCTATGACCTCTAGTTTTGGACTCCCCGAACCCTTAGAAAATACCTTGACTGTTCACTTTGATATTACTGACGTTGATATTATTAAACTGGAGAGGATTGAGAAGAGATTGACCTGGTTGTTGCTGGGAAAGAAGGGAGTGAGCTATAAGGAGAGGCTGGATCGGCTGGCACTTTTTTCACTAAAGAATATGAGATTAAGCAGTAACTTTACACAGGTTTATAAAATAATGAGGGTTACAGAGAAGCTGAAGGACTGATGTCTTTTCTCGAGAGTTGGGGATTCAAATCTGAGGGATTTTTAAGGTGCGAGGAAAACACATTTATGAAAGTCATGAGAGGTAATTATTTGGACAGAATCTGGCTTGTGTATGGAATGAACTTTCAGAGGAAGTGGTGAAAGCAGGGACAGTTACAACGTTTAAAGGACATTTAGATCAGTCCATGGATAAGACATCAGTTTGGATGGTGCTGTGAGCAGCTGCACTGTCCCTCCACATCTCTGAATGAATCCCTGTTGGTTTTCACCCACTGCCAATGCCTGTGCAGTGGCGTTTGGAGGCCAGGAGAGGGTGGCATTGCATTACTTTAAGCACCACAGAGACTGCCAGACCTGCCTGACACAGAGACACACAGATACACAAACGGGAATGGTGAGGGCACGGCGTGAAGCTCATCTGGTAACTTTAATGAAACATAAAGAAATGCTCAATTCGCCTCGTAAACTGTTAATATATGGGTGACAGATCTGCCAAATTCCACTGTTTAAATAAAAACATCAATTTATTTTTTAACTCTGAAAGTGAACATTTTACATCAACTATGCACAACTCTGGGACCCTCTCTCTTAACTGCTTATTACCCAACTCCAGCTCTACAGCAATATACTGTGTCTGGAACTGCCATCCTCTCATAGCACAGGTGCTTGTAAGCTCTCAGTTCAGAATAGCATTCCCTCTCTCTAAAAGGTATAGTACACACTTTAAACTTCATCACATTATACCCTGATGAATATCGATAAGTGGATTCTATTCGGATTTGTTATGCTCTGTGGTTTGTCAATATTTCATTTGCTCCGTCTGGTGTGTGTCAGGATTTTTGTTGCTCCATTGACAGCATGTGATTATTCGACTTTGTCCATAGGAATATATCAGTATTTCACTTGCTCACACTCGTGTATGTGGGGCAGGATTTCAGTTGTTTCATGGGGTCTGTGACGCTATAACAATCTCAATGTTTGTAGATGGCACCGAAACTGGAAGAATTGTAAAGTCTGTGGAGGACAGTATGGAACTCTAACAGGACAATCACACGTTGGTGTAGTGTTCAGGTTAATGGCAGTTGGAGGTCAGTGTAGAGCAGTGTGAGGTGATACACTTTGGTAGGAAAGACAATGAAAGACAGTTTAAAACAGGCTGTGCCATGAGAAAGGGGCTGCAAAAACAGAGAGCGCTGGGTGTATTTAAGCACAGATTGTTGAAGATGTCAGGACAAGTGGGGAGAGCTGTAACTATCACAGATTAGTTTCAGTTTCTGAGCTGTTTACAGGACGAGGTGTAGGAGGGAGCCTCCGTGCTCCCTTCCTGGGAGGTGGTGGTGACGATGTGTTGTGAACCCACTGTCCTGCCAAGGGAGACCATGGGGATTCCATTTGTACCAGCTCGACACAAAAGGGAGATGGCATCAGAGCCACGGTTTCTAAGTTGTGCCGGGGAGAAACGGAGCTGCCACTGGGTTTAAAGTGAAATTTGCCCTTCACTGAACATTGCTCCTTACTCGGTCGGTGGGACCTGGATGTTTCAGAATCTCCACACGAGGTGTCCCTCTCCTCTCCAGCTCATACCATGGTCCTCCCCACATGGCGGGGGGAGGGGGGTGAGGGAACGGATATGGGGCATTTCACCACCCGGATAGGCCCTTCCTGTCCTATTTTAGGCTGTTGCTCCTGGGATAGGAGAAAGGGAGGGAGAGAGGGAGGGTGGGAGTGCGTGGCCCTGCTGTTAGTGCTGGTGTAGGTGGGGGACATGGTCATGGTGAAGTGTCCGGAGGGAGTCAGTCCACAGTGTTGTATCCATGCAGTGTTATTAATGTGG
>NW_025214624.1:3921-4533 GCF_004010195.1 Chiloscyllium plagiosum | reverse complement strand
AGAGAGAGACAGAGACAGAGAGAGAGAGAGAGAGAGAGAAGGTGCTGCATGCGGCAGTGAGAGTGGTGGACCATGAGCAGAGAGAATACAGTGACCCTTATCCTGACAGAGCGTGGAAGTTTATTGATGCTTGTCCTGTATTGCTGGACATTTCTTCAGACCGCAGATACTGCACTGAGCTGGGTGCTGAGCTCAGACCATGCTCGGTGGGTCTGGTGGTGTGGCCCACTCTGGGAAGAGAATGGTCCCCCTCTGTACTAGCCCATTCACCAGGACCTCCGTGCTCCTGTCGACAAACCGTGGTGCAATTACCCCTTATCTGCCAAGCTCGGGGTAAACTGTACAGGGCAGCTCCTAACAGAGAAAGCTCAACCGTGTGCTCAGTGCCCTTTTAAAGATGGCGCCAGTGTCATGGATCATGGAATATCCAGGTGCACCCGGGCGATGGTGAGTACCTCCAGCCATATTAGGTGGGAGAATCGGGCTGGTATTGAATGAGAGGGACACCATGGGGTGGGTGGTTAATGAGGTGAGTTCGATAAGATAGCACCAGGAAACTATCTTGTTCTCGTATGGATGATCCCTCCGTCACAGTCAATGGAAATGGCACTG
>NW_025214624.1:0-3138 GCF_004010195.1 Chiloscyllium plagiosum | reverse complement strand
TTATAGATCAATGCACTGCTGTGGTCTGCACTTCTCACCGCGCTGGACAGATAAGTGGTCTGGGATTATAGATCAATGCCCTGATCTGATCAGTGCAGAGCTCCACTCTGGACAGATTACTGGGTTGTACTGAGCAGGACACTGGCCTGGTCTGGACAGTATTACACGGTGAACAGATATCTCCTCTGGGTTGATGGTGTCTGGGCTGGTTCTGTGACGTGGATTGAGAATGTGGTATATCTAACTATTTCATCTGATCTGGCAATGCCTTTAGTTCCCATTCCTGCGATTGGACCCTCCGTCTCCCACCCCATTAATGTTACAGTGTTCCCAGGTACAGTACATCATGTTGGTGGGGTGGGTAGGGGGAAAGGTGATGGAGAGGTCAAGGAGTTCCCTGGAACGTTCTGTCCCCGACATTCTATAACTGCCATTCCCCGGAACGTTCTGTCCCTGACATTCTATAACTGACATTCCCTGGAACGTTCTGTTCCCGACATTCTATAAGTGTCATTCCCCGGAACGTTCTGTCCCCGACATTTTATAACTTCCATTCCCCGGAACGTTCTGTCCCTGACATTCTATAACTGCCATTCCCCGGAACGTTCTGTCCCCAACATTCTATAACTGACATTCCCTGGAACGTTCCGTCCCTGACATTCTATAAGTGACATTCCCCGGAACGTTCTGTCCCTGACGTTGTTTGTGAACGGCCGGACGTCAGTGAATTGAACAAACGATAAGATCCCAAGGGAAGAGATCCCGTTCCAGGGATAAGGAGACACTGTTCCGAAGGCCCCGCAGGCAGTTAAAGGGGTGAATACGTTTTCCCTGCGTTTACATTTCTCCACGTCACAGGATCGACCATAATTTAGACAAAAATACAGAAATTCCCAATCTCCGTTTGTCTTCAGGAAACTGGGAGAGAATCCTTCAGGACAGCAACGTTTCCACCCTCCGTATGAGGAACTGGGAAGGAGTGACCTCTGTCTGCTCTCGAGTGATCGAGTGTGTGGGAATGTTCTAGAAACCATCTGTCCTTATGGATGTGTCTCTGTGTGTTTGGGGAGGGAGGGTTTCTTATGGTTTGTGTCACATTTTTGTCAATAATTCAGACCTTCCCATTTGTTATTCCAGCTCTAATTATTTTGATAAATCCCTGAATATTGGGGCACATTTGAAAATCTCACTGGGTCCCCAATCAAACGGGTCCCTTTGCCTCCAGGCTGATGTTTGTTTTCCTTCCTCACAGTTAACGTAGTGACCATCTACGTCCTGCTTTATTAAGATTGTGGATCGTCTCCATGTGTCAGACGTTACCTGGGGGCCATGGCAGCGGCAGATCTCCTGGTCATTATCCTCGACCTGATACTGAGACACATTCCCATTTATTATCGGAAACTGTTTTATTTCCTGAGGAACTCCGTCCCCGTGTGTAATATCCACGCTGTCCTGCTTTATGCAGCCACTGATTGCTCTGTCTGATTCACCATCACTTTCACCTTTGATCGGTTTGTGGCCATTTGTTGCCAGAAGCTGAAAAGTAAATATGGCAGTGAGAAAACGGCGGCTGTGGTTCTGGGAGCAGTGACTGTGCTGAGCTGTTTAAACAACATTTCCTGATATTTTATGCTCACGGCTCGGTATTGGCTGGTGAACGGCCCCTGGTTTTGTGATGTAACACTCGCTGTTCGACTCTCCAGTGTCTGGGTCACAATCGAGTTCCTCCACTACATTCTAACCCCGGGTGTCCATTTCTCCTGATTCTGCTGCTCAATGTTCTCACCGTCAGACACATTTTAGTGACCAGCAGAGCCCGCAGGAGACTCCGCGCTCACACCAAAGTGGACGCTCAGTCTGACATTGAAATGAGAAACCAAAAAAAATCCACCATTTTACTGTTTGTAATCTCGGCTAATTTCATCCTCTTATGGTCAACGTTAATGCTGTATTCTATCTGGAGACGGATGTGTTGGATTGTGTATTCCCCTGTGTATCTGCATGCGTTTGTGCTGGAATCGGGCTTCATGCTGCAGCTCCTCAGTTGCTGCAAAAACACCGCGATTTATGCCATGACCCAGAATATGTTCAGGCAGCAGCTGAAGAATGTGCTGAATAACCCTTCACCCAAATCCATGCATCAATCAAATTCCCTCATTAATCAATCCATCCGGGATTTTCTCATTTCAGTTCAGTGTTTCAGCGATGGAGCAGCCTGTCGCTATGATAATAGATTGAGGGTAGCGCTGGTTTGTCTATCCTGATCCCACAGGGGGGTTTATAGGGAAACATTTCAATGTTTCTCACAACTCAGGGGACAGTGAGAAAAGGCACCATCACACTGACTGTATCCATCACTTTCATTTGTAAACAATAAAAATGTTGATTAAAGCGTGCTGAGCAGCAGAGTGACCGATGTTGTTGTGTGTCTTTGTGTTGGAGAAGCTGAGCTGGAGAGAGACAGACTCAGCCGCAAGTCCTGGTCCTCAGGGAAGGGGAGAGCACCGCGCCCTGAGCTCAGGAGCTGCGTTTAACTTCCTCTGTCCTTACTTTCACCTCTGGGTCTCCCACTTCAACTTGGCTCTCAGCAGAATTCACCTTGCTCCCTTTGTCACTCTCCCTCCATATATCCCTCCCACTCTCACACTGCACTGCTATTTCTCTCTCCTTTTCCCATTTACACACTCAATTCCACTGTCCTTGCCTTCCCCAATCTCATTCACTCTCTGCATCTTTCGATCATAACCTCCCAATGTTACTGTCTTCCTCGAATCCTTCGGTGCTGGGGGAACAACAGAGGGTTGTCGATCTTCAGGCCGATGTTCGGGAACAGAGATTGGGACGGCATATCAGGCCATTGCCAGGGCAACAGTACGGAGCTTGGGCCAAACGCCATTGCTCGGGGACATAGTGGGTGTGAGAACATGAGCCGTTACTAGGGGGTAACAGGTGGAGTCGCACCGTCGGCTGTGGCTGAGACTGGTACAACAGCATATCATAAACAGAACACGTTGTATGGGACATGCTGTCTGTTACTCAGGGAATAGAATGGGTATGGGGTTAAAGGCCATTTAGAGGGGATCAACTTGGTCGGTGTTCACAGGATGGAGCTCAGTTTAAGGTGTTTGAGGCTTGTGA
>NW_025214623.1:46218-47372 GCF_004010195.1 Chiloscyllium plagiosum | reverse complement strand
GTAACTCATTCCAGACCAGTTGGAAATTTACTCCTGCTCATCTGAACGCCTGGGTTTAGACAAAGAAAACTGAATAAATATCAATATTCCTTACTGACGACATGCATAGTTTCTACGATATTTAAGCAACCAACTAATGATAAAGAATATGCGGGTGGGATTAAACATCAATACCATTGCGAGAGAAGTAGAATCACAAAGAAAACGTATTGTGCTGGTGACAATGCTGTTATTTTATAAATGATATTCTGTCTTTTTTTATATGAAGAGGTCATAAAGGCATAGCTGCCGCAGTGTCAATTTTAATAATGATTTGGAGGTGTCGTTGTTGGACTAAAGCACCAGGTTATAGTCCAACAGTTTTATTTTCATGCATTACTTTTCCGGTTAAAGCTGGAAAAGGAATGGCCAGTGCTCTCAGTTCATGCCTTTTTTTTCGACTTTATTTCAGCTGCAGCAGACACAAGTTGGTGGAGTGCAAGGAAGTCGCCAGCTTCTTTCAAAGACTTTTCTGAATTTATGTTGAAGGTTATGTCTTTGACATTGTTTCTTTCCTTCTATAAGAGTCTGTGTTTGATTTGTTTTTGCTATGGATATGTTCATATGCTGTTCTACTATTGGAACAGTTAATTACTAATAGCTATTGGAGCGGATTGGTGCAGTATTTCAACAGTTAGGTTATTCAAAATTACGTTTTCATTTGTTGGGGCTACAACTGTTGTCCTGGAATTACTGTGTTTTTTTTCCTGGAAGTCCAGTGCTTTGATGACTTGTATCAGATGGGGAACGTTCACTTCACATCAACCTTTATATAAAAAAGGGTCAGGGCCACCTTCTTAAAATACTTTTAGAGGGTCAAGCCTGTCCATTGCATTTTGCTGGAATGTTTTGATCATTCAGATTTGGTTTTAGAATAGTTGGACTCAAAGGTGAGTAGCAGATGTCGTTTTTTTTTTGCTGCGTGTTCAATTGGTAGGAGTTTAAACAGTATTCAAAAATTGGGAAAAGATTTGTAGCTCTGGTGCACGTTGTTGTGATTCTGTTCGCCGAACTGGGAATTTGTGTTGCAGACGTTTCGTCCCCTGTCTAGGTGACATGCTCAGTGCTTGGGAGCCTCCTGTGAAGCTCTTCACAGGAGGCTCCCAAGCACTGAG
>NW_025214623.1:42986-45208 GCF_004010195.1 Chiloscyllium plagiosum | reverse complement strand
CAGAATGTACTACCCCAGACAGACTATATTTGAGAAGAAAGTGGTAGTTCTTCATCAATTATTTACTTGCGAAAATATGATGTCCTCTCATAGAGTGGGAACAATACCACAAGAAGATTTAGTATTCAGAGATACGGGATCAGATCAATCCTTCATGTTGACGAATGAAGAGAATATGTAACGCAGAAATACTAGTCCTGGAAAAAGTGCTAGCACGTGGAATTTATTGCGATCGGAGAAATGCTCCATATGCGCAGTGAGTTTGGAGTGTGAAGGGAGTTGTGGAGAAGTATTAATAGGAGTATTGGAGAAACTCTAGACTCCTGGAGTACAATTGGTGTTTTATAACAATGTAGCTGAGCCACAGGTAGGTTTGCTGCCTACTGTGGTGAAATGCCCAATGGAGAAGCAGAATTCTGTAATACTGAGGTATTACAGAAGGTATATCATGAGATGTTTCCTGACAATCTGATAACAAGTTCAAATTATCACCAGTGGAAAAAGGATGTGAAATCAATGAATAAAGATTATAATGTTAAAGTAGAATTGTCTGTAATCGTGTTCGATTGTATGCTCGAGCCAAATCATGGGCAGGTGGAGGACAAAGAGGATATTCTTCATTCAAAAAAATGAACTAAGTTACACCAAAAAACGGAAAACTGAAACAATTGTATCCAAATGCGTATGCAGAAGAATATTCTGAATGTATTTCGGAATGCGACCATCTTAACAAAAGATATATGGATGAGCTGAAAATGTGTTGCTGGAAAAGCGCAGCAGGTCAGGCAGCATCCACGGAACAGGAGAATCGACGTTTCGGGCAGAAGCCCTTCTTCAGGAAGAAGGGCTTCTGCTCGAAACGTCGATTCTCCTGTTCCTTGGATGCTGCCTGACAATTCCTGAAGAAGGGCTTAAGCCAGAAAAGTCGATTCTCCTGTTCCTTGGGGGTTGTGGTTTATGGGAGATGTATATCCTGAGTTCAGCTAGCAGTAGTGGAATGAAATGATCTGTTTCGGCCACTGCAGTGTGTCATCTCTAAACAGGACCTGGATGAGGGCGTAGCAGAATCGGTAAGAAAAATTGTGAATGACACTAATGTTGGTGGAGTTGTGGATAGTGACGAACGATGTTGCAGGTTACAATGCGACATAGACAAGCTACAGAGGTAGGCTGAGAGGTGGAAAAATGAATTTACTGTGGATAAGTGTGAGGTGATTCACTTTCGAAAGAGCAACAGGAATACAGAGTGGTGGGCGAGAGGAAGGATTCTTGATAATGCAGATGAACAGAGAGATCTTGGTGTCCATGTGCATAGATCTCTGAAAATTACCACTCAGGTTGATATTGCTGTAAGAAGGCGCATGTAGTGTTGGGATTTTTGGTAGAGGGATTGACGGTCATAACCATGAGGTTAAGTTTCAGCTGTAAAAAATTGTGGTGCGACCACACTTGGAGTATTGCGTGCAGTTCTGGTAAGTGCATGACAGTAAAGACGAGTGAACTTTGGAAAGGACTCACAGCAGATTTACCAGGATGTTGCTAAGTATGGAAAGAAGTTCTGACGAGGAAAGGCTGTGGGACTTCAGGCTGTTTTCGTTCGAGAGAAGAAAGTTGACATGTGACTTTATTGAAACATGTGAGACCATCAGAGGTTTATACAAGTTGGACACTGACAGCTTTCTCCCTTGGATGGTGATGGTGATCCTCTCACCTGAAATGCATGTAATTTAAAGTTAGACACTTCACTTTGGGGAAGAGTCTCAGGCCAATAACCCTGTCCTTTAATTTCATATTTCTGTAGCCTTTTGCCATGTCTCACCTCACCTCTGCCTCATTAGAGAAAACAACCCGAGCTTTTTAAATTTAAATTTTGGGCTCATTGATATAGGTCTGAAGTCAGAGGTAGTTTCGTCCCTCATAGACACTCAGGGCGTGGAATGCCCCGCTCATAACATTAGTAGACTCGCCAAGTTAATGGGCACTTAAAAGATCATTGGATAAACATTCGGATGGAAGTGGAATAGTTCAAGATGATTCGGCTTCAGATTGGTTTCATAGGTCGAAGCGATATCGAGGGCTGAAAGGCCTGTCATGTGCTGCAATGTTCACATTCTATGTTCTATGATGGCACTTAGACCCAAATTAAAGGACGAAAAATCAGCAATTGAATCTAATCACACTGAGGGATCAAGAGTTAAGTGGACATGCGAAGACTTCTTATC
>NW_025214623.1:34289-41323 GCF_004010195.1 Chiloscyllium plagiosum | reverse complement strand
ACTTTTCCTTAAGGCATGATCTCCAAGTGCACCCTGGACTAAACACCATCTGCCAAATCTCCATGCATACCTGGAACAGATCTACCTCCTGCTGTGTTCTTTGACAACTTTCTATACTTTCCCAGAAACCACTGAACCTTATCTCACCTGTAAACTTACAAACTCACCAATCTGCAATTTCATCCATGTCCACAATGTAAATCAGAAACAGCAGAGCTGCCAGTCGCGATAATTATGGACCACCACTTGTCACGGACTTCCATTCAGAAAACAAAACTCCGCTATTCCACCACGTTCCTCTGCCTTGTATGGGCAAAACCAAAAGAATTCAAACGACCCATTCACCATGGATCCCATGCATTTAAATCTCTGGACGACTCTATCATGAGGGGCTTTCCTGAGAGTCTCAGTAAAATCCATGTCGATAATATCCACAGCACTACCATAAACAACAAGTTTCATCACCTCCTAGAAACGTTCAATCATTTTAATAAGACATGCTCTTGCCCGCGCAATGGTATTTTAACTGTGTCTAATTAGGCCAGCTGGTTTGAAACATCAAAAGTCTTGTCCATTATAATACTCTCCAACAGCTTTCTAAATGACAGTGCGATGCTGGCTTTTCTTTAGTTTTCTGAAATATCACTGTTTACTTTCTTGAACAGAAGATCAGCAATAAATGAATAAAGGCTTTATTTTCAACGTAAAGGCAGCTATGATCAAAAGATTCCCTAGTGGTATGCAATGGACAATAGAGTTCATTGATGAAGGCTTTGAGATAGCTTTGGCTGAGAGAAAAGAATTATGACAGAAAGATCGTGGCCTCTCAAGAGTAAGTGTGTGAGTTGATGTTTTTGTCTAACTACCACAAATGGGCGAGCTTCTCAATGAATATTTCCTCCCTGTGTTTATCGTGGACAAAGACATGAAGATTTGGTTACGACACGGGATAAAACGCTCTGATCATTCTAAAACTGACGCCCAGAGACCCTCAACGCTTGCTGCACTGCGTTAAATTTCGAGAGGAAAACAATAATCCATTTAAAGTAAAAATTAACAATGTTATTCTATACGTCTGAAAGAGAATATTAAAACCAAAAGCTATGTACAACATCCTCTTAATTCTATCTTTTAACTATCACGGAACAATGCTGGTCCGATACATTCCCTCTTAAATTTACGTCAAAATCAATTTGAAAACCCGTTATCATCTCCAGATCTCGACCATTCTTTGTGGATTTCTCTGGCTTGACATTAGTGTTCTGCTGTACACATTGGTTTTTAGAAGGGAACTTTCAGACAGCTATATAGCTAGCAGTTTGTTTGTTAGCAGTCATTGCTGTTTTCTACCAATCTCTTCAAAATGTCTGGTTTTATTCCCCAAAACATTGGATCATTTAATTGGTTTGATGTCATCCCAAATTGAAAAATTGAAATTCGATTGGTATTTGTTATCTGGTGTACGATTGAAATTAATTGGCCGAGTTTGAATTTGTTCGGTGCATGGCAACACCATGCGAAATGTTTGTTGACACCAAATGTTACATATTAAGACCTTCTGTTCAGGTGTACTTTTCTATGTCCGGGTTAGCTTCCTCTCTCCTTTAAAAATACAGTACGCATATGAACCTTCATGACCCCTTCCCCTGAAGAAAGCAAATGGAGCAACACAATGAAAAAAAGGCTCAATTTCTTCTTTGCCTTAACAGCATCACCATGACATGTGTATGACTTTAATCTAAGTTCACATTAACTTATTGCCAGACAAATATAATTCATAATTGAATAGATACCTACCTTATCTATACTTTATATTAGGTTGAATTCCTCTATGGCCTTCGTCTTTACGTTCCATGTGGTCAACTTTACAGGACCATTGCTATGTCCCAAGAACGTCACCTCTGCTTGGTGTCTTCTGTTTTATTTAATGTTATTGCCAATTTCGCCTCTCGTGTTCGTTTAAACTGCACAGTATGATCCTACCACTGCTTACGAAACACCAATACATTGTTCAAACAGACTTCACAGTTTGTTGAATACTCGACAACTTTGTTTGTGAGTCTTTGAAATGTGGCGGATGTGTTATTCATTCCAAAGGGCATCAGTTTGACTTGTTGCAGTTCATTTGAGTTTGCAAGCGCAGAAATGTCTTTCACTGTCTCTGGTAAATGTACTTGTCTTAAACACACTTTGTCCAACTTGCTGATATAACTGCTTGTCAAATTTTATTCCATACAGACCTCCAAATCTCGATATTGGATATAAGTCCGATTTTGTAATGGTGTGGACTTCCAATAATTCAAGAAAAACGTTGAATCCAGTCTGGTCTTGAGTCCAATCTGATTACCTGAATTCTTGTAATCACATTGCCTCTTGGAATCTGGTAGGTACAACCATTGTGGATAATGTAAACTGTTTTTTTTTTATTTCCAGGCAGGAGTCCGTCACAATCATTCATACTCCGTGTGAAATGTTATTTGCATGTGGGCATTGGTATCTAAGAACATCACTGCACTTTATGCATTCTGGTTCAGTTCAATGCCATCCTCGTTCATTTTGGGTACCACACCCTTCTTGACCTCGCTGGCTTCAGAAGTGTGAAGTTGATTGGGGTGTTGCTTAATCGGAATAGCATTCCCGACATCCACTTCATTTACAATCGTATTCTTCCGATGCATCAGACTCATGCATTTGTCCGCATACTACTGTAACAAACTTCCAACTGTGTTCATTGCTCCTGAGGAAGATAGTGTGTTAAGCTGTTCCCACTCCTCAAGGCCTTCTTAGTTTGAAAGATATTTTGAGTCACATCAAAATCCACAGCATCTGGATATGATTCCGCACTCTGCTGAGAAGTAACTTACACCTGTTTCTTCAGTTCTTTCTCTCCAGTATAATACAGTTTCAACAAGTCAACAACTTTATGAGATAGTTCACCGAACTCCACTTTTTTTTCTAAATTTATCAGGGGCTACTAAACCTGGCTTTAAATTGTGTCCTATCACTGGCTACAGTACTAACACGTCATGACCTGAAGACAACTTCGGAGCTGGAAGTTTTTGTTGCAAACGTTTCGTCCCCTGTCTCGGTGACATCCTCAGTGCTTGGGATCCTCCTGTGAAGCGCTTCTGTGGTGTTTCCTCCGGCATTTATAGTGGCCTGTCCCTGCCGTTGTCAGTTTCAGCTGTCCGCTGTAGTGGCCGGTATATTGGGTCCAGGTCGATGTGTTTGTTGATGGAGTTTGTGGATGAGTGCCATGCTTCTCGGAATTCCCTGGCTGTTCTTTGTTTGGCTTGCCCTATAATGGTAGTGTTGTCCCAGTCGAATTCATGTTGCTTGTCGTCTGCGTGTGTGGCTACGAGGGATAGCTGGTCGTGTTGTTTCATGGCTAGTTGATGTTCGTGGATGCGGATCTTTAGCTGTCTTCCTGTTTGTCCTATGTAGTGTTTTGTGCAGTCCTCGCATGGGATTTTGTACACTACATTAGATTTGCTCATGCTGGGTATCTGGTCCTTCGTTCTGAAATCCCATGCAAGGTTCGGCGAACAGAACCACAGCAACGAGCACCCGAGCTACAAATCTTCTCACAAACTTTGAACAACGTCCGAATCTGTGCTTTTATATGCAAACTGCTTCATTTTATGCTGTGGCCCCTTTTGGTACGTTTTAGCAATAACACCTGCTCGGCATAACCTCTTCCTCTCACCAGATGCAAAACCAAATTGTGAGGTCTTGTGCTTTGGTCTTGTCAAGTTTACTTTAAATAATTTCATGGGTCCTCACCTTCATGTCAGAAAATTAACTCGAAGGGAGGAAGCTGAGTAGATTCATTTGGTGCATCTATAATGGGAAACAATACGAATTGAACATCTTCATCCTCATTATTCAGGTAATCCTGACAGTATGCTCTCAACATGGTCTTCAAGGTCTCATGCCAGCTTTCTAAAGCTCTCTTGGATTAAGTATAATAGGTACTTGAATAAAATCCAAATCCATAGCTAGCCTTGCAGTAAAATTCGAACCTTGATTCAAATGAATCTCTGTGGGTAGCCCATAACACGTGAATAAAGTGACGAACTCCTCCACCACTCATTTTGCCTTAATTCTCATAATTCAATTGACTCTTGAAGTCTGGTAGACAAAGCCATTATGTTAACGAAAACTGTTTGCCATTTTTATTTCTCGGCATATGTCCGACACAATCTTTCATAACCCGTGTGAAACGGTCTTCACGGGCCAGAATTGGTAACAAATGTCCTGGCTTGATTTACGCCTGTAACCTACCGACCATTTGGCATGTATGAGACGTTTGGCGAAGGTTAACAACATCCTCATGCAGACCAGGCCAATAAAAACGATTTTTTTTAAACCGAAGCCTGAGTCTTTCATACACCACAATGAACACATCCATGGGCGGCACTGATGCCACACAGCACCAGGGTCCCAGGTTCGATTCCGCCCTAGGGTGACAGTCTGTGTGGAGTTTGCACGTTCTGCCAGTGTCAGCGTGGGTTTGCTCCGGATGCTCTGGTTTCCTTCCACAGTCCGAAGATGTGCCGGCCAGGTGAATTGGCCGTGATAAATTGCCCATAGCGCTTGGTGCATTAGTCAGAGGGAAACGGGTTTGGGTGGGTTATTCTTCGGAGTGTTGGTATGGATTGGTTGGGCCGAAGGGCCTGTTTCCACAATGAAGGGAATCTAGTCTAATCTATCGAGTTCATATTGTACTTCCAAAAATTCCACGGTGTGATACACAGACGACACAATCTCCTGCATTTCGCCGATTTCTGTTCTGCACTATGCTGACGTGGTCTCCATTTCCGTCTCAAGCTTTCACCTTTCTGAAAGTTACCCTCAGGTGTATTCTCCTTCTTTTATACCGTGTTTAACATAATGCTTTTGGAAAATTCTGAAATTTTTGATTGCCTTCAGGAAGAATCCACATGAATTTTCAAATCCACCAGCAGAATAATCTCACTTTGAGCCTCATAGATCTTATCTATCTTTAAGTCCGGCATCCATTATTAGAAATGACGGTGTTTATTTCCTTCAAACGCAAAAAGTAAGTCTCATCTAATTCCATTTTAATGCTTCTGAAAGTTGTTTATGCGCTTCTGGTATCAATTCATAAGCGCTTAAAATAGCCTGTTTGATCTCTTTGTAATCTCTTGCCCTCTCATCTGACATAGCGGCAAATACCTCACTAGTCCTACCTATCAGGTTCGTCTAAACTAGCATTATCCAGAAATACGGGGACCACGCCAACAGGCTCACCAATTATTCAAATGAGTTGAAGAACGTTTTCGATATTTCTCTCATGAAAATGTGGCTGAGACTTGAAATATTTGTATATAATACTAACATCTCATCTAATCTCCATCCTGTTAACTTGACTCTGATGACGAAGTTCCAAATTCGCAACTTCTCACTCTTATTGCTCAGTGAAAACTTTCTCTCACTTTCTCTCACCATTTGTTCTGTTTGTCTTTCTGTCTACCTGACTTCTGTCTTTTTCTCTCCCATTATTCTGTCTTTCTTTATCATCTAACAAACGTTTCCTCAATTGTAATTTAAATCTTTTTTCAAGAACACTGCACATGTCTGTTTCACTGACACCTAAGTATTTGAGTAGAGTCATAGAGATGTACAGCATGGAAACAGACCCTTCCGTGCAACCTGTCCATGATGACCAAATATCCCAACCCAATCTAGACCCACCTGCCAGCACCCGGCCCATATCCCTGCAAACACTTCCTATTCATATATCCATCCTATGCCTCTTAAATGTTGCAGTTCTACGAGCCTCTCCACATCCTCTGGAAGCTCATTCCATACATGTACCACCCACTGCGTGAAGATTTGCCCCTTAGGTTTCTTTTATATCTTTCCCCTCTCACCCTCAACCTATGCCCTGTAGTTATGGACTCCCCGACCCCAGTGAAAAGACATTGTCTATTTATCATATCCATGGCCCTCATAATTTTGTAAACCTCTGTAAGGTCACCCCTCAGCCTCCGACGCTCCATTGAAAACAGCCGCAACCTGTACAGCCTCTCCCTTTAGCTCAGATCCTCCAACCCTGGCACCATCCTTGTAACTATTTTCTGAAGCCTTTCAAGGTTCTCAACATCTTTCCGATAGGAAGGAGACTAGAATTGCACGCAATATTCCAACAGTGGCTGAACCGATGTCCTGTACAGCCGTAACATGACCTCCCAACTCCTGTACTCAATGCTCTGACCAAAAAAGGAAAGTATACCAAACGCCTTCTTCACTTTCCTATCTACCTGCGACTCCACTTTCAAGAAGTTGTGAACCTGCACTCCAAGGTCTCTTTGTTCAGCAACGCTCCCTAGGACCTGAACATTAATTGTATAGGTCCTGCTAAGATTTCCTTTCCCAAAACGCAGCACCTCGCATTTATCTGAATTAAACTCCCATCTGCCACTTCTCAGCCCATTAGCCCATCCGGTCCAGGTCCTGTCGTAATCTGAGGTAACCCTCTTCGCTGTCCACTACGCCACCAATTTTGGTGTCATCTGCAAACTTACTAACAGAAGGTCTTATGCTCGCACCCAAATCATTTATGTTAATGACCAAATGTAGAGGGCCTTGCAACGATCCTTGTGGCACTCCACTGGCCACAGGCCTCGAGTCTGAAAAACAACCTTCCACCACTACCCTCTGTCTTCTACACTTTGAGCCAGTTCTGTATGCAAATGGCTAGTTCTCCCTGTATTCCATGAGATCTAACCTTGCTAATCAATCTCCCATGGGGAACCGTGTCGAACGCCTTACTGAAGTCCATTTGGATCACACCTACTGCTCCGCCCTTATCAAACTTCTTTGTTACTTGAAAAATCTCAACCAAGTTTGTGTAACATGATTTCGCACGCACAAAGCCATGTTGACTATCCCTAATCGGTGCTTGCCTGTCCAAATACATATGCATCCTGTCACTCAGGATTCCTTCCAACAACCTGCCCACCACCGAGGTCAGGTTCACCGTTCTATAGTTCCCTGGCTTGTCTTTA
>NW_025214623.1:28423-34012 GCF_004010195.1 Chiloscyllium plagiosum | reverse complement strand
AATCTTTGCAAACTTGGAATCATATTCAAACCCCAGATACTTTTTACCAATTTTAACAGACATTACTCTGACGTTTAATTTAACCAACTATAACTGACTAAATTTAAACAAATTGTCCCAGCTATATTTTATTTAATGATCCAGGACACTAACCGGCAAATGTTTTAATCTACTGTTATATTCTCGCTCCACACATCTATTGTAACCTGTCCAAATCTCAGAATGGATATGCCTAATCGTATCGAAATCACAGGCGAGAACCTCCACACTATAAAACACACTGCCAATTTTTAAAAAAGACACAGAGAGAATCTCACCTGGCACCGTAATCTGTTAAATTTGAAGAGAAAAAGAATCATCCAAGACGGCACAACTTAAGTAAAAATAACTTTTGTTTTCTGTAAACCCAAAAGAGAATATTAAAACCAACAACTCTTCGCAACCCCTTCCTCCTCAAAATATCTTTTACTTCATACTCTACAACACTGCACTGAAAATTTTCCTCTTAAATTTAAGGCAAAATCAATTTCAAACCTAGTTATAGACACTCACACTCACGCAGACCCTCTCTGATACGCTCCCACACTCAAACACGCACCATCTTACAGAGTCTTTACATTCACAATCACACATAAACATACAATCTGTCTGACTGACAGCGGCAGCGCCAAATCATTGCTTTCAATGGAGATAGGCTGGTAACCACGTTCAGTACCAATAAGTATTGTCTCAACCGGGACCCTTGGTTCATGTCACACTACAGGTGACCGCATTGCACAACACTTACACAGACATTCCTTCCTTCCCTCCCACAGGCACGCACTCTCACGCTGCCCTCTCTCATACGCTCACAGCTGCATTCCTATACTCACACCCACACCGAAGTCTCTCACTCACGTCTACCCTTTTCACATGCTCACAGTCTTTCACAGACACTCATCCCCCCAACACAGACAGACACATTTTCACATACACACACACACATATTAATTTAATTAGATTAGATTACGTGCAGCATGGAAACAGGCCCTTTGGCCCAACAAGTCCACACCGACCCGCTGAAGAGCAACCCATCCATACATTTACCCCTTCGGGCAATTTAGCATGGCCAATTCACCTAAAGTGCACATTTTTGGACTGTGGGAGGAAACCGGAGCACCCAGAGGAAACCCACGGGGAGAATGTGCAACTCCACACTGACAGTTGCCTGAGGCGGGAATTGAACCCAGGTCTCTGGCGCTGTGAGGCAGCAGTGCTAACCACTGAGCCGCCCTAATTTGTGAGGTGAATTTTTACTTGCAGACTAATATTTTACTTTGCTCAAAAACAGCACGAATCCATGTAAGATTCTGTGAGTCTGTTTTGAAGATGAGATTCACTCTGAACATTGGGAATCAGATCACCTCACACAGGCACCACAAACCTCCAATGCATTATCGGCGCTGCCATAGCACATGTTGTTACAGTTCACTTGAGAATGCAACTTTAAAACATCTTCTGCGATTTTCATATGAAAGAACTGAAAGCAACATTGGCATTCTAAAAGATAAGAGAGTAAACAAATAGTCCTTTTTTAAATATATCATTTCAGCTACATCACTCTTAAACGTTGTTATTATTCTACGTCTTAAGATCTTATACTGCTGAAGGAGCAGCGCTCCGAAATCTAGTACTTCCAATTCAACCTGTTGGTCAATAACCTGGAGTTGTGTGATTTTTAAAAATTGACAATGTTATTATATGATCAGATCAACATGGTAAAGCTGCAAAATTCGGACGCATGCCCACAGAATTTCACATGTGACATGTTTCAGTGGGGAGTTAAGAGTCTTCTTGCTTTTCCTTCTTTTATGAAGTTTCAATATTTATTCTTCTGATGTTTGAGGACTTGGCTTTACAGTGGAGGAACATGGAGCTGATTTTTTGTTCATGGCCCATGTTCAATGAAATTGAGCTGAATGTGAAGTTGCCGGAGCACCCGGAGGAAACCCACGGGGAGAATGTGCAACTCCACACTGACAGTTGCCTGAGGCGGGAATTGAAGCCAGGCCTCTGGCGCCGTGAGGCAGCAGTGCGAACCACTGTGCCGCCCTAATTTGTGACGTGAAATTGTACTTGCAGAATTATATTTTACTTGGCTCAAAAACAGCATGGATGCATGTAAGATTCTGTGAATCCGTTTTGAAGATGCGATTCAGTCTGAACATTGGGACTCAGGTCACCTCACACAGGCACCACAAACCTCCAATGCATTATCGGCGCTGCCATAGCACATGTTGTTACAGTTCAGAGAATGCAACTTTAAAACATCTTCTGCGATTTTCATATGAAAGAACTGAAAGCAACATTGGCATTCTAAAAGATAAGAGAGTAAACAAATAGTCCTTTTTTAAAGATATCATTTCAGCTACATCACTCTTAAACGTTGTTATTATTCTACGTCTTAAGATCTTATACTGCACAACAACCTGTTGAAGGAGCAGCGCTCCGAAATCTAGTACTTCCAATTCAACCTGTTGGTCAATAACCTGGAGTTGCGTGATTTTTAAAAATTGACAATGTTATTATATGATCAGATCAACATGGTAAAGCTGCAAAATTCGGACGCATGCCCACAGAATTTCACATGTGACATGTTTCAGTGGGGAGTTAAGAGTCTTCTTGCTTTTCCTTCTTTTATGAAGTTTCAATATTTATTCTTCTGATGTTTGAGGACTTGGCTTTACAGTGGAGGAACATGGAACTGATTTTTTATTCATGGCCCATGTTCAATGAAATTGAGCTGAATGTGAAGTTGTTTTAATAATCGGGAGAGATATTTCTTGAATAAGATTACAACGAATAGTAACACATGAATTTCCGGAAAGGAGGTGGATTGCAGACTTGCGAGCTGACAACGATACTTAACACATCGATAGATAGAAATCTTCATGCCTCTGAGTTTCTGTATGGCTATCGATTGGACAAATACTTTATATTTTCCTTTCTGATGTTCACACTACAATCGCTCCGATAAATGTCAACCGCCGATGCATGGATGCCAATTCTTTTATCATCTACAACATAATCTCTGTTTTTTTTTTAATGAACAGTGCATTCGCGGCATTTGGCTAATATGTATAAGCAGCAACCCATGCATAAAACGATGAGCAAAAAAAAATGAATCTACCAAGTGGATTTCTCTCTGATGCTCGAATTTATCTGGCGTGTTATAAGTTGAATTTAATAAATCCACTCAGGTTAGCAGAAGGACAGAGCATGAGACTCAGTCCATCAAAGAGTCATAGTAATTAAATAGCATGACACACATCTTTGGCTCAACTTGGACATGCCGAGTGGATATTCTAAACTGACCTCCTCCCATTTGCCAGAATTTGGCCATATCTCTGTAAGCGCTTCCTATTCATGAAAATCATCCAGGACATTTTCAGGTATTGGAATTGTAGCTGCGTCCAATCCTTCCCCAGGCAGTTCATTCTGTACGTGCATCACCATGTCGGTGAAAACGTTACTTCTTTTCCATTTAGTTATTTCTCCTCTCACACTAGACGTATGCTGTCAGGTTTTGTACACTCTACAGTGTAAGAAGACCTGAGTTACTCACCCTTCCCATGATCCTCATGACTTTATAAATCCCTATAAGGTCACCCGTTAGCCTGTTGTGCTTCAGCGAGCTTGGTACCTCGAAATTCAGCATTCCAAGCAATCTTTTCTGAACTTTCATGTTCAACGGTTTCCTTTCGATAGCAAAGAGATCAGAATCGCACACACTGTTTTAATGTGGCCGAACCAATGTCTTACACACATGCAACATCCCAATCTTCAACTGAATGCCCTGCCAAAAAAAGCAGTGATGCAATTCACCTTCTGTAAGATTCTGTTAACCTTCGACTGCACTTTCAAAGAACTATGAACCTGCAATTCAAGGTCTCTTTTTAGATGAACGCATCCCAGTCCCTACCATTAAGTCTACAGAGAAAACTGTGGACAGAAGATGCTGAAGATCTGAGTCGAGAGTGTGATGATGGAAAAGCACATCAGGTCAGGCAGCATCCGAAGAGCAGGGGAATCGGGCAAATCCCTTGATCTGGAAGTGTATATGTTTGGGTGATTGACTTTCCAAAAGCATTAACTTGCATGTAATTAAGATACACCCATATTTCCACTCCTCCACCCAATGGCAAATCTGACTTCATGTACCTCTGTAATTAGAGATAAACGTCTTCACTGTAAACAACACCACGTATTTTGGTGTCATCTGCGAATGTACGAAGCATAGCTTAGAAGTGTTGATCAGGTTGGTAGGCCAATCACAAATGGTTTTATCGCTTGTTAATGCAATAAAGATTTTGCGGAATTTAATGAAAGGCAGGACGCTGGGAAGAATGGAGGAATACAGTTATCTTCCTTGTGGTACTCCACTGGTCACAGGCCTCCAGTTGGAAAAAACAACCCTCCATCAACACCCTCCTTCTTCTACTCTCGAGCCAGTTCTGTATCCAAATGGCTAATTCTCCCTGTTTTCCGTGAAATCTAACCACGCTAATCAGTTTCCCATGGGGAACCTAGTCGAATGCCTTACTGAAGCCCACATACATCACATCTACTGTTCTGCCATCATCACTCTTCTTTGTAACTTCTTCTAATAACTCAATGAATTTTGTGAGATATTATTTCCCACGCGCAAAGCCATGTTGACTGTCCCTAATCAGTCATTGCCTTTCCAAATTCATGTATATCCTGTCCCTCAGGATTC
The DNA here is from genome assembly GCF_004010195.1 of Chiloscyllium plagiosum. Taxonomy (NCBI): domain Eukaryota; kingdom Metazoa; phylum Chordata; class Chondrichthyes; order Orectolobiformes; family Hemiscylliidae; genus Chiloscyllium; species Chiloscyllium plagiosum. Next base: position 29,256 of record NW_025214623.1, on the reverse strand, counting down.
CCTCCAACAACTTGCCCACCACCGACGTCAGGCTCATTGACCTTTAGATTCCTCGCTTCTCCTTACCACCCTTCTTAAACTTTGGCACCACGTTAGACAATCTCCAGTCTTCCTGCACCTCACCTGTGACGATTGATGACACAAATATCTCAGCAAGACGCCCAATCATCACTTCTCTAGCTTCACACAGAGTTCATAGGTATCCCTGATCAGGTCCTGGGTACTTATCCATCTTCATGTGTTTCGAGACATCCAGCATATCCTCCACTATAATATGGATATTTTTTCAAGGTGTCACCATCTATTTCCCGACATTCTATATTTTCTTTATCCTTTACCACAGTAAACATTTTTTTTGCAAAATACTCGTGCGTATCTATCCCATTTTCACCGGCAGCACACGAAGACAGCCTTGTGATTTTGAGGGGCCCTATACTCTCCCTAGTTACGCATTTGCTCTGAATGTATGGGAAAACTCCTTTGGATTCTTCTTAATTTTATTTGCCGAAGCAATCTCATGTCCCATTTTTGCCAGCCTGATTTCCCCTCTTAAGTATACTCCTACTGCCTTCATACTCTTCTAAGGGTTAACTCGATCTCTCCTGTCTATATCTGACATATGCTTCCGTCTTTTTCTTTGCCAAACCCTCAATTTCGTTAGTCATCCAGCATTACGTATATCTAGCTGTCTTTCCTTTCACCCAAAGAGATATACGCAGTCGCTGGATTCTCGTTATCTCATTTCTGAAGGCTTCCCATTTTCCAACCGACCCTTTATCAGCGAACATCTGCCCCAATCAGGTTTTGAAAGTTCTTGCTAATACCGGCAAAAT
>NW_025214623.1:4613-8750 GCF_004010195.1 Chiloscyllium plagiosum | reverse complement strand
GTCTGGGACAGTGTGTCTGTGTCTGGGACAGTGTGTCGGCGTCTGGGACAGTGTGTCTGTGTCTGGGACAGTGTGTCGGCGTCTGGGACAGTGTGTCTGTGTCTGGGACAGTGTGTCGGCGTCTGGGACAGTGTGTCTGTGTCTGGGACAGTGTGTCGGCGTCTGGGACAGTGTGTCTGTGTCTGGGACAGTGTGTCGGCGTCTGGGACAGTGTGTCTGTGTCTGGGACAGTGTGTCGGCGTCTGGGACAGTGTGTCTGTGTCTGGGACAGTGTATCTGTGTCTACGACAGTGTGTCAGTGTCTGGGACAATGTGTCTCCATCTGCGACAGTGTGTCAGTGTCTGGGACAGTGTGTCTGTGTCTGTAACATTGTGTCCGCATCGGGGACACTGTGTCTCTGTCTGGGACAGTGTGTCTGTGACTGGGACAGTGTGTCAGTGTCTGCGACAGTGTGTCTGTGTCTGGGACAGTGTGTCTCTGTCTGCGACAGTGTGTCAGTGTCTGGGACAGTGTGTCTCTGTCTGTGACAATGTGTCTGTGTCTGGGACAGTGTGTCAGTGTCCGGGACACTGTGTCTCTGTCTGGGACAATGTGTCTGTGTCTGGGACAGTGTGTCAGTGTCCGGGTCACTGTGTCTCTGTCTGGGACAGTGTGTCTGTGTTTGGGACAGTGTGTCTCTGTCTGAGGCAGTGTGTCAGTGTCTGGTACAGTGTGTCTGTGTCTACGACAGTGTGTCTGTGTCTACGACAGTGTGTCAGTGTCTGGGACAGTGTGTCTGTGTCTACAGCAGTGTGTCTGTCTGCGACAGTGTGTCAGTGTCTGGGACAGATTGTCTCCGTCTGCGACAGTGTGTCAGTGTCTGGGACAGTGTGTCTGTGTCTGGGACAGTGTGTCTGTGTCTGCGACAGTGTGTCAGTATCTGGGACAGTGTGTCTGCGTCTGGGACAGAGTGTCAGTGTCTGAGACAGTGTGTCTGTGTCTGAGACAGTGTGTCTGTGTCTACGACAGAGTGTCTGTGTCTGGGACAGTGTGTCGGCGTCTGGGACAGTGTGTCTGTGTCTGGGACAGTGTGTCAGTGTCTGGGACAGAGTGTCTCTGTCTGCGACAGTGTGTCAGTGTCTGGGACAGTGTGTCTCTGTCTGCGACTGGCTGTGTCTGGGACAATGTGTCTGTGGGTCTCTATCTGAGACAGTGTGTCTGTGTCTGAGACAGTGTGTCTGTCTGAGACAGAGTGGCTGTGTCTGGGACAATGTGTCTGTGGGTCTCTATCTGAGACAGTGTGTCTGTGTCTGAGACAGTGTGTCCATGTCTGTGACAGTGTGTCTGTGTCTGAGACATTGTGTCTGTCTGAGGCAGTGTGTCAGTGTCTGGGACAGTGTGTCTGTGTCTACGACAGTGTGTCTGTGTCTGGGACAGTGTGTCTGTGTCTACGACAGTCTGTCTGTCTGCGACAGTGTTTCAGTGTCTGGGACAGAGTGTCTCCATCTGCGACAGAGTGTCAGTGTCTGGGACAGTGTGTCAGTGTCTGGGACACTGTGTCAGTGTCTGGGACACTGTGTCTGTGTCTGCGACAGTGTGTCTCTGTCTGGGACAGTGTGTCTGTGTCTGGGACAGTGTGTCTCTGTCTGCAACAGTGTGTCAGTATCTGGGACAGTGTGTCTGTGTCTGGGACAGAGTGTCTGTGACAGAGTGTCAGTATCTGCGACAGTGTGTCTGTGTCTGAGACAGTGTGTCTGTGTCTACGACAGTGTGTCAGTGTCTGGGACAATGTCTCTCCATCTGCGACAGTGTGTCAGTGTCTGGGACAGAGTGTCTGTGTCTGGGACACTGTGTCTCTGGGACAGTATGTCTGTGTTTGGGACAGTGTGTCTCTGTCTGCGGCAATGTGTCAGTGTCTGGGACAGTGTGTCTCTGTCTGGGGGAGAGTGTCAGTGTCTGGGACAGAGTGTCTGTGTCTGGGACAGTGTGTCTCTGTCTGGGACAGTGTGTCTCCATCTGCAACAGTGTGTCTCTGGGACAGTGTGTCTGTGTCTGGGACAGTGTGTCTGTGTCTGTAACATTGTGTCAGCATCGGGGACACTGTGTCACTGTCTGGGACAGTGTGTCTGTGTCTGGGACAGTGTGTCTGTATCTGGGACAGTTTGTCAGTGTCTCGGACAGTGTGTCTCCGTCTGCGACAGTGTGACAGTGTCTGGGACAGAGTGTCTGTGTCTGGGACAGTGTGTCTCTGTCTGAGTGTGTCAGTGTCTGGGACAATGTCTCTCCATCTGCGACAGTGTGTCAGTGTCTGGGACAGAGTGTCTGTGTCTGGGACAGTGTGTCTCTGTCTGAGACAGTGTGTCAGTGTCTGGGACAGAGTGTCTGTGTCTGGGACAGTGTGTCTCTGTCTGAGACAGTGTGTCTATGTCTGGGACAGGGTTTCGGCGTTTGGGACAGTGTATCTGTGTCTAGGACAGTGTGTCAGTGTCACGGACACTGTGTCTCTGTCTAGGACAGTGTGCCTGTGTTTTGGACAGTGTGTCTCTGTCTGGGACAATGTGTCGGTGTCTGGGACAGTGTGTCAGTGTCCGGGACACTGTGTCTCTGTCTGGGACAATTTGTCTGTGTCTGGGACAGTGTGTCTGTGTCCGGGTCACTGGGTCTCTGTCTGGGACAGTGTGTCTGTGTTTGGGACAGTGTGTCTCTGTCTGAGTCAGTGTGTCAGTGTCTGGGACAGTGTGTCTGTGTCTACGACAGTGTGTCAGTGTCTGGGACAGTGTGTCTGTGTCTACGACAGTGTGTCTGTCTGCGACAGTGTGTCAGTGTCTGGGACAGAGTGTCTCCATCTGCGACAGTGTGTCAGTGTCTGGGACAATGTGTCTGTGTCTGGGACAGTATGTCTGTGTCTGCGACAGTGTGTCAGTATCTGGGACAGTGTGTCTGTGTCTGTAACATTGTGTCAGCATCGGGGACACTGTGTCACTGTCTGGGACAGTGTGTCTGTGTCTGGGACAGTGTGTCTGTGTCTGGGACAGTGTATCTGTGTCTACGACAGTGTGTCAGTGTCTGGGACAATGTGTCTCCATCTGCGACAGTGTGACAGTGTCTGGGACAGTGTGTCAGTGTCTGGGACAGAGTGTCTGTGTCTGGGACAGGGTGTTGGCGTCTGGGACAGTGTGTCAGTGTCTGGGACAGTGTGTCAGTGTCTGGGACAGAGTGTCTGTGTCTGGGACAGTGTATCTCCGTCTGCGACAGTGTGTCAGTGTCTGGGACAGTGTGTCTATGTCTGGGACAGTGTGTCTGTGTCTGTAACTTTGTGTCAGCATTGGGGACACTGTGTCTCTGTCTGGGACAGTGTGTCTGTGTCTGGGACAGTGTGTCAGTGTCTGGGACAGAGTGTCTCCGTCTGTGACAGTGTGTCAGTGTCTGGGACAGTGTGTCTCTGTCTGCGGCAGTGTGTCTGTGTCTGGGACAGTGTGTCTCTGTCTGCGACAGTGTGTCAGTGTCTGGGACAGTGTGTCTGTCTGTGACAGTGTGTCAGTGTCTGGGACAGTGTGTCTCTGTCTGCGACAGTGTGTCAGTGTCTGGGACAGTGTGTCTGTCTGTGACAGTGTGTCAGTGTCTGGGACAGTGTGTCTCCGTCTGCGACAGTGTGTCTGTGTCTGGGACAGTGTGTCAGTGTCTGGGACAGTGTGTCTCTGTCTGCGGCAGTGTGTCTGTGTCTGGGACAGTGTGTCTCTGTCTGCGACAGTGTGTCAGTGTCTGGGACAGTGTGTCAGTGTCTGTGACAGTGTGTCAGTGTCTGCGACAGTGTGTCTCCATCTGCGAGAGTGTGTCAGTATCTGGGACAGTGTGCCTGTGTCTGTGTCTGTGACAGTGTGTCAATGTCTGGGACAGTGTGTCTGTGTCTCGGACAGTATGTCTCCATCTGTGACAGTGTCTGTGTCTGTGACAGTGTGTCAATGTCTGGGACAGTGTGTCTGTGTCTCGGACAGTATGTCTCCATCTGTGACAGTGTCTGTGTCTGTGACAGTGTGTCAATGTCTGGGACAGTGTGTCTGTGTCTCGGACAGTATGTCTCCATCTGTGACAGTGTCTGTGTCTGTGACAGTGTGTCTGTGTCTGGGACAGTTTGTCGCCATCTGCGACAGTGTGTC
>NW_025214623.1:0-3727 GCF_004010195.1 Chiloscyllium plagiosum | reverse complement strand
CCGTGTGCCAGTGTCTGGGACAGTGTGTCTGTGTCTGGGACAGTGTGTCTCTGTCTGCGACAGTGTGTCAGTGTCTGGGACAGTGTGTCTGTGTCTGGGACAGAGTGTCTGTGTCTGGGACAGTGTGTCTGTGTCTGTGACAGTGTGTCTGTGTCTGATACAGAGTGTCTGTGTCTGGGACAGAGTGTCAGCGTCTGAGACAGTGTGTCTGTGTCTGAGACAGTGTGTCTGTGTCTGTGGCAGTGTGTCTGTGTCTGATACAGAGTGTCTGTGTCTGGGACAGAGTGTCAGCGTCTGAGACAGTGTGTCTGTGTCTGAGACAGTGTGTTTGTGTCTGGGACAGTGTGTCAGTGTCTGGGACAATGTGTCTCCATCTGCGACAGTGTGTCAGTGTCTGGGACTGTGTGTCAGTGTCTGGGACAGAGTTTCTGTGTCTGGGACAGAGTGTCGGCGTCTAGGACAGTGTGTCTGTGTCTGGGACTTTGTGTCAGTGTCTGCGACAGTGTGTCAGTGTCTGGGACAGTGTGTCTGTGTCTGGGAAAGAGTGTCTGTGTCTGGGACAGTGTGTCTGTGTCTGTGACAGTGTGTCAGTGTCTGATACAGAGTGTCTGTGTCTGAGACAGTGTGTTTGTGTCTGGGACAATGTGTCTGTGTCTCCGACAGTGTGTCTGTGTCTGGGACAGTGTGTCAGTGTCTAGGACAATGTGTCTCCATCTGCGACAGTGTGTCAGTGTCTGGGACAGTGTGTCAGTGTCTGGGAGAGAGTGTCTGTGTCTGGGACAGTGTGTCAGTGTCTGGGACAATGTGTCTCCATCTGAGACAGTGTGTCAGTGTCTGGGACAGTGTGTCAGTGTCTGGGACAGAGTGTCTGTGTCTGGGACAGAGTGTCGGCATCTAGGACAGTGTGTCTGTTTCTGGGACAGTGTGTCAGTGTCTGTGACAGTGTGTCTGTGTCTACGACAGTGTGTCAGTGTCTGGGACAATGTGTCTCCATCTGCGACAGTGTGTCAGTGTCTGGGACAGAGTGTCTGTGTCTGGGACAGTGTGTCTCCGTCTGTGACAGTGTCTGTGTGTGGGACAGTGTGTCTCTGTCTGTGACAGTGTGTCTCCATCTGCAACAGTGTGTATCTGGGACAGTGTGTCTGTGTCTGGGACAGTGTGTCAGTGTCTGTGACATAGTGTCTCCGTCTGCGACAGTGTGTCTGTCTGGGACAGTGTGTCAGTGTCTACGACAGTGTGTCTGACTGGGACAGTGTGTCAGTGTGTGGGAAACTATGTCTGTGTCCACGATAGTGTGTCAGTGTCTGCGACAGTGTGTCAGTGTCGGGGACACTGTGTCTCTCTCTGGAACAGTGTGTCTGTCTGGGACAGTGTGTAAGTGTCTGGGACACTATGTCTGTGTCTACGACAGTGTGTCTCTGTCTGTGACAATGTGTCTGTGTCTGGGACAGTGTGTCAGTGTCTGGGACAGTGTGCCTGTGTCTTGGGCGAGTGTCTGCGTATGGGACAGCGTGTCGGTGTCTGGGTCAGTGTGTCTGTGTCTGGGACAATTTGCCTGTGTCTATGACAGTGTGTCTGTGTCTGAGACAGTGTGTCTGTGACTGAGACAGTGTGTCTGTCTGAGACAGAGTGTCTGTGTCTGGGACAATGTGTCTGTGTCTGTGACAGTGTGTCTGTGTCTGAGACAGTGTGTCTGTGACTGAGACAGTGTGTCAGTGTCTGAGACAGTGTGTCAGTGTCTGGGACAGTGTGTCTGTGTCTGGGACAGTTTGTCTGTGTCTGCGAAAGTGTGTTTCTGTCTGTGACAGTGTGTCAGTATCTGGGACAGTGTGTCTCTGTCTGAGACAGTGTGTCTGTGTCTGGGACAGTGTGTCTGTGTCTGGGCCAGAGTGTGTCTGTGTCTGGGGCAGAGTGACTGTGTCTGAGACAGTGTGTCTGTGTCTGGGACAGTGTGTCGGTGTCTGTGACAGGGTGTCTCTGTCTGAGACAGTGTGTCAGTGTCTGGGACTGTGTGTCGGTGTCTGTGACAGTGTGTCTGTGTATGGGACAGAGTGTCAGTTCTGGGACAGTGTGTGTGTGTGTCTGGGACAGTGTGTCTGTGTCTGGGACAATGAGACTCTGTCTAAGACAGTGTGTCTCTGGCTGTGACAGTGTGTCTGTGTCTGGGACAGAGTGTCTGTGTCTGGGACAGAGTGTCAGTGTCTGGGACAGTGTGTCTGTGTCTGGGACAGTGTGTCTTTGTCTTCGACAGTGTGTCTCCATCTGCGACAGTGTGTCAGTGTCTGGTACAATGAGACTCTGTCTGTGACAGTGTGTCTGTGTCTGAGACAGTGTGTCATTGTCTGGGACAGTGTGTCTGTGTCTGGGACCGTGTGTCTCTGTCTGTGACAGTGTGTCAGTGTCTGAGACAGTGTGTCTGTGTCTGGGAGTGTGTTAGTGTCTGAGACATTGTGTCTGTGTCTGAGACAGTGTGTCTGTGCCTGGGACAGTGTGTCTTTGTCTACGACATTGTGTCTGTGTCTGTGACAATGTGTCAGTATCTGGGACAGTGTGTCTGTGTCTGAGACAGTGTGTGTCTGTGTCTGGGACAGTGTGTCTGGGGCAGAGTGTTGGTGTCTGGGACAGTGTGTCTGTCTGGGGCAGAGTGTCTGTGTCTGGGGCAAAGTGTCTGAGTCTGGGAAAGAGTGTCGGTGTCTGGGACAGTGTGTCTGTGCCTGGGACAGTGTGTCAGTGTCTGGGACAGAGTATCTCTGTGACAGTGTGTCAGTGTCTGGGACAGTGTGTCAGTGTCTGCGACAGTGTATCTCTGTGACAGTGTGTCTGTGTCTGGGACAGTGTATCTCTGTGACAGTGTGTCTGTGCCTGGGACAGTGTGTCTGTGTCTGGGACAGTGTATCTCTGTGACAGTATGTCTGTGTCTGGGACAGTGTGTCTGTCTGAGACAGTGTGTCTCTGTCTGAGACAGTGCGTCAGTGTCTGGGACAGTGTGTCTGTGCCTGGGACGGTGTGTCAGTGTCTAGGACAGTGTGTCTCTATCAGTGTATCTGTGTCTGAGACAGTGTATCTGTGTGTGGGACAGTGTGTCTGTGTGTGGGACAGTGTGTCTGTGTCTGGGACAGTGTGTCTCTATCAGTGTGTCTGCGTCTCCTCCTCATCTGTGCTACTGAGACTTTATAAAGCTCTGGTTAGGCCCCATTTGGAGTACTGTTTCGAGTTTTGATCCCCACACCTCAGGAAGGACATATTGGCACTGGAGGGTGTCCAGCAGAGATTCACATGGATGATCCCTGGAATGGTAGGTCCAACATATGAGGAATGGCTGAAGATCCTGGGATTGTATTCATTGGAGTTTAGAAGATTAAGGGGAGATCTAATAGACTCTTACAAGATAATACATGGCTTGGAAAGGGTGGACGCTAGGAAATTGTTTCGTTAGGCGAGGAGACTAGGACCCTTGGGCACAGCCTTAGAATTAGAGGGGGTAAATTCAGAACAGAAATGCGGAGACATTTCTTCAGCCAGAGAGTGGTGGGCCTGTGGAATTCATTGCCATGGAGTGCAGTGGAGGCCGGGACGCTAAATGTCCTCAAGGCAGAGATTGATAAATTCTTGATGTCACAAGGAATTAAGGGCTATGGGGAGAATGCGGGTAAATGGAGTTGAAATGCCCATCAGCCATGATTAAATGGCGGAGTGGACTCGATGGGCCGAATAGCCTTACTTCCAC
>NW_025214622.1:43544-47289 GCF_004010195.1 Chiloscyllium plagiosum | reverse complement strand
ATGCTCTGCCCCAGAGGGCAGAGGAGGCCCACTCTCTGGATTCATTTAAGAAGGAGTTGGATAGAGCTCTCAAAGATAGTGGAATCAAGGATTATGGCGATAAGGCAGGAACAGGATACTGATTAGGAATGATCAGCCATGATCATGTTGAGTGGCAGTGCAGGCTCGAAGGGCTGAATGGCCTAGGTTGAAACTTTATTGCTGGAACAGCACAGCAGGTCAGGCAGCATCCAGGGAACAGGAGATTCGACGTTTCGGGCACAGGCCCATCTTCAGGAATGGCCTACTCCTGCACCTATTGTCTTTCATATATTTAAGTGCATTGTTTGGTTTTAGTGAGTTTAGATTAGTTACTTAGTGTGGAAAACAGGCCCTTTGGCCCAACAAGTCCACACCGACCCTCCGAAGAGCAACCCACCCACACCCCTACATTTACCCCTTCGCCTAACACTACGGGCAATTTAGCATGGCCAATCCACGCTAACCTGCACATCTTTGGACTGTGGGATGAAACCGGAGGACCCGGAGGAAACCCACGCAGACACTGGGAGAATGTGCAAACTCCACACAGTCAGTTGCCTGAGGCGGGAATTGAACCCGGGTCCCTGGCGTTGTGAGGCAGCAGTGCTAATCACTGTGCCACTGTGCCATTGCTGATATAACGCTAAGGCTTACAATGGCAGGAGACCTCAGACTCGTGGCATGGCTGATATCTCTGTCTACCCGGGTCCCTGGCACTGTGAGGCAGCAGTGCTAACCACTGTGCCATTGCTGATATAACGCTAAGGCTTACAATGGCAGGAGACCTCAGACTCGTGGCATGGCTGATATCTCTGTCTTTTACACTTGCAAGAAGTGTATCCAGCTGCAGCTTTTGTTCGACTGCATAACGGCTCTGGAGCTGCGGATGGACTCACTGTGGAGCATCCGCGGTGCTGAGGAGGTCGTGGAAAGCACTTTCAGTGAACTGGTCACGCTGCAGGTTAGAATTGCTGAGGGAGACAGTGAATGGGTGACCAAAAGACAGAGAAAGAGCAGGAAGGCAGTGCAGGTGTCTCCTGCGGTCATCTCTCTCCAAAACAGCTATACCATTTTGGATACTGTTGGGGAGATGGCTCACCAGGGGAGGGCAGCAGTTGCCAGGACCATGGCACAGTGGTTGGCACTGCTGTTCAGGAGGGCGGGAAAAAGACTCATAGGCACTGCTGTTCAGGAGGGCGGGAAAAAGACTCATAGAGCCATAGTCATAGGGGATTCTGTTGTGAGGGGAGTAGATATGCGGCTCTGTGGGTGAAAACGGGACTCCCGGATGGTATGTTCCCTCCCAGGTACTCGGGTGAGGGATGTCACCGATCGGCTGCAGAGCATTCTCAAAGGGGAGGGTGAACAGCCAGTTGTCTTGGTGCATACAGGCACCAACGATATAAATAAAAAACGAGATGTGGTCCTGAAAGCAGAATTCAGGGAGCTGGGGGAGAAGTTAAAGGGGAGGACCTCAAAGGTAGTGATCTCGGGATTACTCCCAGTGCCTCGTGCTAGCCAGGGTAGAAATGAAAGAATTCGGCAGGATGAACACGTGGCATGAGGGATGGTGTAGGAGGGACGGGGTCAGAATTGTTGGACATTGGGACTGGTTCTGGGGAAGGTGGGACTATTACAAAATGGACGGTCTACACCTGAACCAGACTGGAACCAATGTCCTTGGGGGAGATTTTGCTCCTGCTGTTGGGGAGGTTTTAGACTAATGTGGCAGGGGGCTGGGAACCAGAAGAGAAAACAAGTAGGCAGTGAGATGGAGACTGGAGACTGTAAGGATCATGAAGATAGCATTAATAAAGGGAAGGGGAGGCAGAGAGCAGGTGAGCGCAAAGGAACTGGTGGCCTGAAGTGCATCTAATTTACTGCAAGGAGTATAGTGGGTAAGGCAGATGAACTTCGGGCTTGGATTGGTGCCTGGGAGTATGACGTTACTGCAGTCACAGAGACTTGGCTGAAGGAAGGGCATGATGATTAGCAACTCAATGTTCCAGGATTTAGACGCTTCAGACAGGACAGGGAGGGAAGTAAAAGGGGAGGTGGAGTTGCATTGCTGGTCAGGGACAATATCACGGCTGTGCTAAAGGAGGACACTATGGAGGGCTTGGGCAGTGAGGCATTATGGGTGGAGCTGAGAAATAAGAAGGGTGCAGTTACATTGTTGGGGCTGTATTACAGGCCTCCCAACAGTGAGCGTGAGGTAGAAGAACAAGTAGGTAAACAGATTATGGAGAGGTGTAGTGGCAATAGGGTAGTGGTGATGGGAGATTTTAATTTTCCCAACATTGACTGGGATACACTTAGCGTCATACGTCTGGGTGGGGCAGAATTTGTAAGAAGCGTCCAAGAGAGTTTTCTAGAGCACTATGTCAATAGACCAACAAGGGAAGGGGCCGTATTGGACCTGGTACTGGGGAATGAGCCAGGACAAGTGGTAGAAGTTGTGGTGGGGGATTTCTTTGGAAACTGTGACCATAATTCTGTAAATTTTAGAAAACTCGTAGATAAAGTTGAGAGTGGTCCTAAGGGCCAACACCAATTATATCAAAATTGGGCAGGAGCTGGGAAATGTGGATTGGACACAGCTATTTGAAGAGAAATCAACATTTGGTATATTGGAGGCTTTTAAAGATAGGTTAAAGATGGTGCAAGATAGGCATGTCCCGTTGGGGCAGCATGGTGGCTCAGTGGTTAGCACTGCTGCCTCACAGCACCAGGGACTCTGGTTTGATTCCAGACTCAGACGACTGGAATTTGCACAGTCTCCCCGTGTCTGCGTGGGTTTGCTCCGGGTGCTCCGGTTTCCTCCCACAATCCAAAGATGTGCAGGTTAGGTGTATTGGCCACGCTAAATTGACCATAGTGTTAGGTGCATCAGTCAGAGTGAAATGGGTTTGAGTGGGTTATTCTTCAGAGGGTCGGTGTGGACTGGTTTGGCCGAAGGGCCAGTTTCCACGCTGTAGAGAATCGAATCTAATCTTAAAATAAGGGATAGGAAAGGCAAGATTTGTGAACCGTTGACAACAGGAGAAATGATACGACCAGCCAAGAGGAAAAGGTCTAGGCAGCTAAGAACAGAACGGGCCCTGGAGGAATATCGGAAGAGTAGGACAAGTCTTAAACGCGGAATCAAGAGGCTAAAAGGGGTCATGAAATAGCTTTAGCTTGCAGAATTAAGGAGAATCCCAAAGCATTTTATTCTTATATAAGAAGCAAGCGAGTAACTAGAGAAAGGATTGGTCCACTAAAGGATAATGAAGGAAGGCTGTGTGTTGAACCTGAGAGAATGGGTGAGATTCTGAATGATTACTTTGCATCAGTGTTCACTGAGGAGAGGAACATAATGAATGTTGAGATTAGAGATAGAAGTTTGTTTACTCTGGATCAAGTTGACATAAGTAGGGAAGATGTATTGGGTAGGCTAGAGGTTATTAAGGTTGTCAAATCCCCAGGACAGGATGGGATCTATCCCAGTTGCTGAGGGAGGCGAGAGAGGAAATAGCTGGGGCCCTGACAGATATCTTTGTGGCATTCTTAAATACAGGTGAGGTGCCGGAGGACTGGAGGGTTGCTCATGTTGTCCCCCTGTACAAGAAGGGTAGTAGGGATATTCCGGGTAACTATAGACAAGTGAACCTGACGTCGGTGGTGGGAAAGTTGCTGGAGAAGCTACTGAGGGATAGGATCTATTTATATTTAGAAAAGAATG
>NW_025214622.1:31695-37413 GCF_004010195.1 Chiloscyllium plagiosum | reverse complement strand
GCATTTAGAATACTGTGTACAGTTCTGGTCGCCACATTACCAAAAGGATGTGGACGCTTTGGAGAGGGTGCAGAGAAGGTTTACGAGGATGTTGCCTGGTATGGAAGGTGCTAGCGATGAAGAGAGGTTGAGTAGGTTAGGTTTGTTTTCATTAGAAAAAAGGAGATTGAGGGGGGACCTGATTGAGATTTACAAAATCATGAAGGGTATAAAGTTAAAAATCACACAACACCAGGTTATAGTCCAACAGGTTTAATTGGAAGCACTAGCTTTCAGAGTGTCGCTCCTTCACCAGGTGGATGTGGAGGACACAATTGTAAGGCACAGAATTTATAGCAAAAGTTTACAGTGTGATGTAACTGAAATTATACATTGAAAAATTGATTGTCTGTTGAGTCTTTCATCTCTTAGAATGACCATGATAGTTTCACTTCATGAAGGGTATAGACAGGGTGGATAGAGACCAGCTTTTTCCCAGGGTGAAGAATTCAATAATGAGAGGTCACGCTTTCAAGTTGAGAGGTGAAAAGTTTAAGGGGGATACACGCAGTAAGTACCTCACACAGAGGGTGGTGGGCGTTTGGAACACGTTACCGGTAGAGGCAGGTACGGTAGATTAATTTAAGACACGTCTGGACAGATGCATGAGTAGGTGGGGAGCAGAGGGATACAGATGCTTAGGAATTGGACGACAGGTTTAGACGGTGGACTTGGATCGTCTCAGGCTTGGAGGGCTGAAGGGCCTGTTCCTGGGCTGTACATTGTCTTTGTTCTTTGTTTATACCATTCTACACAGCTACAGTGAGAGGTTGAGACCTTGTGAGGAGTGTGATTGCAGCATGACTCAGCACTTACAGACTGTCGTGTTGAACTAATTACTGTGTTTCTTTGATTTTCTGTTTTTTAATAAGTGGACAGTAATGTTTAACGTTTTAAATTCAGGGGTGGGGGAAGGTGATGACCTAATGTTATTAATGCTGGAATGTTAATCCAGCGACTCGAGTAATGCTGTGATGACCCACAGCAGATGGTGGAATGTGAATTCAATGAAGAAAAGATTGGATTTAGGACTCTAATAATAACCATGAATCCATTGTCAGGAAAACCCCATCTGGCTCACTCATGTCCTTTAGGGAAGGAAACTGCCATCCTTACCTGTAGAGAGTGTTGCTGGAAAAGCACAGCAGGTCAGGCAGCATCCGAGGAGCAGGAGAATCGACATGAATGAAGAGCTTTTGCTTGAAACATAGTCATATAGATGTACAGCATGGAAACAGACCCTTCGGTCCAACCCGTCCATGTCTGATGCCTTTTAAATGTTACAATTGGACCAGCCTCCACCACTTCCTCTGGCAGCTTATTCCATACACGTACCACCAACCCTGGCAACATCCTTGTAAATCTTTTCTGAACCCTTTCATGTTTCACAACATCTTTCCGATAGGAAGGAGACTAGAACTGCACATAATATTCCAACAATGGCCTAACCAATGTCCTGTACAGCCGCAACATGACCTCCCAACTCCTGTACTCAATACTCTGACCAATAAAGGGAAGCATACCAAACGCCTCCTTCACTATCCTATCGACCTGCAATTCCACTTTCAAGGAGCTATGAACCTGCACTCCAAGGTCTCTTTGTTCAGAAATCTATTCTGCTGCTCGGAAGCTGCCTGACCTGCTGTACTTTCCCAGCACCACACTCTCAACTCTAATCTCCAGCACCTGCAGTCCTCACATTCTCCTGCCATCCTTACCTGGCCTGGCCTGGCCTGCGTGTGACTCCAGACCCACAGCAATGTAGGTGACTCTTAACTGCCCTCTGGGCAATTAGGGAGGGGCAATAAACATTGGCCCTGCCAGTGACACCCACACCTGATGTGTGACTAGAGAAAAGCTCCTGGAGTTTATTTTAGAAATTGGACAAAAGCAGCTGAACAGATATCAGGCTCTCTCACACCTGGGTTTTAGTTTTGTTTTCAATTTGAGTTGGACTCTCTCGCTCTCTCTCTCTGCTGTTAGGCCGTTTATTTAAGTGTTCCTTCCTCCTGGACTAGAGGAGAGAGCAAGTCAGGAGAGTTTGTTTGGCTGAATTGGCCAAGGGTGTGTTTCTGCATTGCTGTGAAATGTGAACAGTTGATTAGTTGTTACTATATTATTGTATTAAATATTTGATTAGAGTTAAAGTGATCCCTTGTTTGTATTTTAATGGTGTTGTCAGAATGAAGGGTGCTTTGTTCAAAGTCAGGCAGAGAACCAATCGAATCACATCTGGAACACAGATCCTTATGCTTCCCTTTAAATAAGATCACGCTGGGGTCTACGCTATCTCCTTGATATATTTAGAGGTTTGGTCTAATCCATACCAAGTGACAAAAATGATTAAGGGCAGAGTGGTAGAGGTTGCCGATGTGCACTTTAGCCAGGCCTCTCACTGCAGGGAGGCTGGTTGTTGTTGTATTGCAATAGTCTGACCAGACCATAGGGCTGTTCTCTCATTAGACAGAGACCCTACGCCCCCCTCAGCACCAACAAAAGAGCTGGCTCGTTCCAAATCAGGACACGAACCTCCCGAGGGCAGCTCCAGAAGCATGCTTGGCCAGGATCAGGGAGTCAGTGGCCAGCTCCCAGCTCGAGTAGGCAGCACCCGTAAGAAAAGGGTGAGAGCAGCCACTATCGAGAAACACCGAGAGGGAGGGAGGGAGGGACAGAGAGAGAGAGTGAAGTTGGAACCTCACTCAGACTGTATCAGGGAGCACTCATTTCCTCTCGTTATTCCCAGCCCCTGATGGAGGAGCCCAGTCTCGGTGATTGGCAGTGGGGGAGGAAGGTGAGAGCCTCTGGGCCTTCAGCCTCCCCTTGGAACGGTACTGGACATGGAGCCTGTAACACACACAGGGAGCTGCATAGTTCAGCTCCTCAGCACCAAGAGCTGCTTCATGTGCTCCGTGTCTGACCTGAAGCCTGTGTCCCAGTTCACTGAGAGCTCAAAGCTCCATCCAAGATCTCCAACTGACCCAGCATCTCCATTTCCTAGACCACATCCAGGCTGGAGAGTTACAGGAGAGATAGACTGAGAGAGTCAGAGCAGAGTGAGGCCATTCAGCCTATCAATGGTGCTCTGCTGTTCACTGGCATCATGGCTGATTTGATCATCCCTTATCCTGTGCCCTGTCTTTCTCCAGTAACCATTAAATGTCTGATGGATTAAAACTTCAGTTTCAGCCTTGAATGTACTGAATGAATGACCAAGCCTGGCCAGCCCTTCTGTGGTAAAGAATCCCACAGTCTCCATTCCCTCTAAGAGAAGCAATTCCTCCTCATCTGTCTTAAATGGGTGACCCCTTATCCTGAGAGCATTCCCTCTGGTTCTACACATACCCCAAGGCAGTCCCCTGTCAAATGTCCAAGATTCCTCGCTATTTTAATAAGGTCGCCTCATTCTAAACTCCACTGAGTACAAGCCTAACCTCCTCAACCTCTGGTCATGCTCCCTCTGTCCCAGGGACCAACCCAGTGGAGCCTCCCCTGAGCTGCCCGCAGTGCTAGCATCTTTCCACCAATGAACAAAGGACCCAAACATGTTCCCTGTATGTGGTCTAACTAGTACCTTGTTTAATTTGGGTAAAACCTCCCTCACTGTGTATTCCAGTGCCTTTGAACTTCAGACCAACTCTCCATTTGCATTCCCCAACACCTGATGAACATGGATAATATGTCTCGTTTATGCACAAGAGCTCCCAGGTCCATCTGCAGTCTCTCCATCTAGAATATTCCACCCTCTTTTCCTTGCTACCTTCTTCTAATTGCCAAGGATTGGCCCCGTCAGGCTGCAGAGAGATAGAGACAGAGGGTCATCCTTAGCACTTGCCTTCCCAGTTCAGCTCACTTGCAGACTAGACTGTGGTATCGTTTAGGTGAATTTCGTTGGAATTAGACAGGAGCTTGCAGGGGTTGATTGGAGCAGTTTGTTTACAGGCAAAGGGACCTCTGGCAAGTGGGAGGCCTTTGAAAGGGCGATAGCTAGAGTTCAAGGTCTGTATGTTCCTGTGAAAGTGAAGGGCACGGTTGGCAGGAATAGGGAACCCTGGATGACAAGAGACATTGAGGCTTTGACCAGAAAAAAGGAGGAGGTGTGGCTAAAGCAAGGCAGCTGGGATCAAGGGAAACTCTGGAGGTACACAGGGAAAACGGGAGTTTACAGAAGCAGGAAATCAGGGGGGCAAAAAGTGGGCACGACATAACCTTAGCTGAGAAGATTAGTGTGAATCCAAAAGAATGGTTATGAATTTGAGACATGTGCTGTATCTTTAAGGGAGAGAGAGTGGTGTTCTGAACTGAAAACTGACAAGCCTCTGTGTATATGGCTAGATGGCAGTCCCAGAGTGTACTGAAAAATTGAAAATATACAACATTTGGCTGTGAAATGGATCCCTGAGTTGGTTGCTGTTTCAACAATAATTTGAATTTAACCAATCAGTTTAAATTATGCCCCAGGATACTAAAACCCAATCGAGTTTGAATTTATTGTTTTGCCATCATCAAACTAATGAGACCATCTGAAGTTGAGGATATAAAAAAAGGCAAGCATTTTGAGAGAGAGAGAGAGAGAGAGCAACTGCCATTTAGAGAGAACCAAGAACTTTGGAAATACTCTCTACCAAAGGCTCCTTTTCATATGGAACTTACACACAGGAAAAGAAAGATGACGACCCAAAGCCAGAAGAAGAAAGACACTGACGATGATAGCTGCTGTGTGATTTTGAAATGAAGTTGATGGAATTTTAATAAGTGTTTTATTGGAACAGCATATTGTTCTCGAGTTGGAGGCAGGTAATAAGCAGTTAAGAGAAAAGAGGGCTAAGAGTATGAATAGTTACTTAATGTTTACTTTTAGAGTTAAAGACTAAATTGATATTATTTTCTTCAAATAGTGGAATTTGGGAGTTCTCTGTTACTTGTACTTTAACAGATTATGAGACGAGGTGAGTTTTTCTGGCTGTTTGGTTTAATTAACAGAAGGGACACCCCAGTGTCATAACAGTTTGGGGGCTCGTCCGGGATTTGGACAGTTTTAGGCAGATCCAGTCGGAGATTTGAACAGATTTTGGGTACAAAAGGTCCCAGCAGTTTTAAATTCTTGCTGATTAGTGCCTCAATCTTTAAATAAAATGCAGGGGAAAGTGTGTTTAATTTTGGTTACTTGTGATTGGTTAAATTAAAAGTAGGGGAAATGGCTCTTAAAATTGCTGATGAGGTTCTAATGTTTGAAGATGCTTCCCAAATTTGTCATGAAAGTTTAGAAAGACAGAGGAAGGAGATTCTTCTAGAATGAGCAAACAGGTTTGAAGTGGGTTTAACCAGGGGCTAAAGGAAACCTGGAATTGTAATGGAGTTGGTCAAGGACTGAGGTGTATCAGAGAAATAGACACATGCAATAGAGTTAGAAAAAAACTTAAATTACAGTTGAGGCAAATGGAGTTAGAAGATAAAGAGCAGGGAAGAACAACAATGTTAGAAGAAAGAGAGAGCGAACAGAGAGAGAGAGAAATGAACAGGAGAGAAGGGTCTTAGGTGAGCAAAGAGAGAGAGAGAATTTCAACTTCAGATGTTATGACTTAGTCAGGAAAGTCAAGTTTACAGGATGGAGATGAAGAGAGAAGGTAGTGATGAATGTATATATGTTAAAACTCTGCCACATTTTGATGAGAAAGATGT
>NW_025214622.1:10924-21064 GCF_004010195.1 Chiloscyllium plagiosum | reverse complement strand
TTTTTGGGTATTACGTGAGAGTACTGTTAAATTTGATTAATGAGTAATTAATAAATCAGAATTCAAAGGCCACACATTTGGACACTGTCTCAAGATTTAAGGAATAATTAAACAGCACTGGAGAGTTGGCTAGACAGCATTTAAAATATTGCAGAAATCACTGAAACAAGAAGCGGACAAGAAATCAAAAAAATGCAAGTTTGCTATCAGGGATAACATATTAGTGTTAGTCCAGTGATAGGTGAACATTAAAAGCAAGGTTTAGTGGACTTTACCAAATAGAAAAAAATACTGAGTGAGGGTAACTACTTGACAGGGACTCCAGACAGAAAGAAATCTCAGAATATGTGAATATGCTCAAACGGTATTTTGACAAGTAAGGAAAGCAAGAGGAGAAGGTGTTAATGATTACAGCACAGAAGGAAGAACCAAGTTCAGAGGATTCTGAATTGGACATTTCTCAAATTAAAGTGAACAATGAGAAAATTGTCTAAAAATGGGTAAAGTATTGAGTTACCTTCCTGAGAATAAAATGAAATGACCTAAAAAGAGTTATTACAACTATATGGGGAGATATGCAGAAATTAATTGGAAAATATTAATCTAACTGTGCATAATGTGGAGAAAGGAGATGCTGTTACGATTCAGCAACATCCTTATAGGCATAATCCTGTAATTTTGGCACAGGTTCAGAAGGAGATTGACTACATGCTCGAAGATGACATAATCGACCTGAATTGCAGTGACTTGAACTCACCCACAGTCATGGTGTTAAAACGAGATGGTACCCAACAGTTTACGTGTGGACTATCGCAAAAGCAATGCAGTTACAAATGTTGATGCATATCCAATTCCGCAATTGGAAGGCTGTGGTGGGAAGGTGGGACAAGCAACTTATTTTTGGTATGACAAACGTGCCGGCCCCGCTTCAGAGACGAACCAAAAAGTAGCCAGATTATCCAACATGTGCTGTATATTGATGACCTGGTGATTTTTAGACACTCATAGAAGGAATATTTACAGCATGTATCTGACTTGTTTGTTCGACTTTGGAAGGCATGATTGGTGGTAAATCTAGCGAAAAGTGAATTTGCCAAAGGCCAAGTCACCTTTCAGGATCATGTTATTGGACATAGATAAATGGTGCCAAGAAATATAAAAGTGAAGGTAACTGGCAAATTTCCCACACCATCAGCAAAATGAGCAGTACCACGGTTCCTGGGATTTAGTGGATTTTATCTAAAGTTTGTGCCTAATTTTAGCTGTGTGGCTGCTCCACTCACGGAATTGCTCAAGAAAGGCAAGGAGTTTCAGTGGACAACGGTGTGTCAAAAGGCATTTGACAGCACGAAAAATGTGTGAAGCACTGCCCCACTATCAGCCACACCTGATTATGCAAAGCCTTTCAAGGTAGTTATAAACGTGAGTGACGTTGGTGTCAGTGCTGCGCTTCTGCAGGAAGATGATGAGAAGATAGAAAGACCTATTGGGTATTTCTCCAGGAATTTGTATGTTCATCAGTACAAATATTAGACAGTTGAGAAAAGGACTTTGAGCTTCGTGTTGGCACTACAAAATTTTAGTATTTATATTACCAGCAATGCATCTGAGACAAACGTATAGACTGATCATTACCTATTGAAGTTTTTTGGAGAAATATATTAACAACATTGCTGGAATGTTTAGCTGGAGCCTGTTGCTACAGTCGTTTAATTTGAAAATTGTGCATTGACAGGGCTTGAAAACATGATTGCTAATGCATTGTGGAGAGCTGAATGACAGATCGATGCATTCAATGCATTCAATGATGGGAATACCACACACTGAATCTGGATGCAGTTGTGCCGGTTTGTATGTTTATAGTTAGTGACTGTATATGTGTGTTTTAGAGTACTAACCACTGTTTTGGCGGTTTTGAAAACTGAAGCCGTCTTTGGATATTGATGATTCAGTGATGGAATGAATATGATATTAGCTATGAGACAGAAATGACTGGGACCAGTGACTGAGGAGCCGTGGTGAAAGTGCAGTAATATCTCCCAGTCACGAGTATTCAACCATCACTCTTTCTGACAAATGGAATGAAATGCAATGCTGAGCAAGAGAACAGATGACACTTGGAACGTAAAACGCTGCACAACAATGTGAATATGACAGTGCAATTTGGAATGTACATAATTATATCTTTTATATAGTTTGTTTAATCACAGGTTGTTAAGATTGTTTATATCTGGTCAGGATATTCAGAGTAAAAAACAGAAACAGATAACAGAATGTGTGTGGTTACAAGACTTACAGCGGAGTAAGTGTGAGAATATAACTCATCCCGAGCTGGTACAGAGATGATGGACTGCGAGACCAGCATTTTTGCTGTAATTATTCTGAGAAACGCATTGAAAACGTTGAGGGCATGAGGAGACTTGCTTAATCATAAAACGCACAGACAATGAGTTGTTCGGTTATGCTATATTTTCCTTCTTTTTCATCAAGGTTAGACTTCTGAAATGCCTTTAAAATCAAAATCAATTTGCTGAGTTTTGCGCATTTATTTTCGGAACTTAAAGAAGAAACGCACTCCAGTTTAATACATGTATCACTGGCACTAGTAATTGGAACAGGATTGGAGCACAGTGTCCAAATATAACGGAGTTCAACATCCAGAACAATCAATAAAACCAAAGTATTATAGATAGTGGAAAACTGAAATACAAACACAAGATGGTGGAGAAATGCAAGAGATGACGCAGGAACTGGAGAGACAACCAGAGTTGACATGTTAGTCTGATATGACCCTGTTCTGGACAATTCACATTGGAATCAAGAAGTTAATTCCATTTTCTTCTGCTCTGATACTGCCAGAACTGCTGAGTTTCTCTCCAGCAATTTCAATTGGTGCAATGGCAGGAGACAGAGTAATGGTGGGTGGCTGCTTTTCGGACAGGTGGCTTGTGACCAACAGTGTTCCACAGAGGTTGGTTCTGGCTTTTCGTTGTTTGTCATTTATATAAATGATTTAATGGGAATATAGAAGGCATGGTTTGTAAGTTTGTGAATGACACCAACACTGATAGCACAGTGAAGAAAGTTTTCTAAGATTACAAAAGAATCTCGACCAAATGGTTCAATAAGCTGACAAATAGCAGAGTTAACCCTGGATGAATGCGAGGTGAAGACAATAATGTGTGTTTGCTGCTGTCTAGTGCACCAGGAATGGGATGGTTCTATTCCGCATCTTCTGGGTTCAACACATCGATATCCTTCATGATCTTGAAGAGCCCTTACCCGCTCCATGGTTACACTCTTACTGCTACTGTCGTTGCACAATATCTTTGGATTATCCTTATCCTTATCTGCCCGTGCTATCTCATATCTCCTTTTTGCTTCTCTGATTTCTCACGAAATAATGCCCAACATTCTTTGTATGATTAACCGATTCAATTGAATAAAGTTATTTATATCTAAAGTAAGATCGTCTTTTATTCTTGACAACAACGTCAATATCTTTCGTCATCGATTGTTCCTTAATCTTACCAGCCTTACCCTTCACGTGAACAGGAACATAATGCCTCTCAAGTCTCGTCGTCACACTGTTGAACGCCTCCCACTAACCAAACTTTCTCTTTACTTGCTAACAGTCTACTGTAATCAAACTTGGTAAGTCCTTGTACCATGCCATTAAAATTTATGGTAGTCCAATTAAAAACATAATATAAATGGAAGGCGTATTCTTTTCCATATCCATTTTGAAATTAACAGAGTTAGGTTTGCAAGACCCAAAATATTGCCCAAGTTTACTTCAGTCGTTTGCACTGCCCATTCCAAAAAATACGGCCTGGTTTTACTCCTTCTCTCTTAGGATCATCCATATCCATTTTGAAATTAACAGAGTTAGGTTTGCAAGACCCAAAATATTGCCCAAGTTTACTTCAGTCGTTTGCCTGCCCATTCCAAAAAATACGGCCTGGTTTTACTCCTTCTCTCTTAGGATCATCCACATCTCGATGAAGAAATTTTTTGTGAACACATTTGACAACTTCTTTCCCATCCAACCCTTTAACACTATGGTAGTCCCAAACAATTTTTAGAAAATTAAAATCCCCCATTATTACAACCTTATTAAGCGTACTTATATCTGAGATCACCTTACATGTTTATTTCTCAATTTCTTTCTCCTGTTAGAGAGTATATGATACAATACCATCAACATTTCTTTCCTCTCTTATTTTTAACTTCTACCAATACATTTTCACTGGACGATTTGTCACAAATAAGCATATAGTACAATCTCTTCAAAGTGATCTTTACTTTCTTAATTTTAATACTGCCCATATATTTTAACTAGGTGATCTTTCTTTCAGAAATAACTTCCCCAGTTCCAGCAATAATTTGTTCCTTAAGCAAACACTGCAGGCCTCCCCATCCCCGCCCATGGCATGTCTCCTTTTCTATGCTTTCTATGAAACATAAAACCGAGAACGATGAAGTTCCCGTCTTGAACATCTCTCAGGCAAAAGCGAGTGCTGCAGACACTGGTGATAAGTGTCGAGAGTCTGGTGCTGGAAAAAGCAGGTCAGACAGCATCTGAGGAGCAGGTAAATCAATGTTTGGGCAAAACCCCTTCACCAGCCCATTCCTGATGGTGGGTCTTTGCTCGAAACATCGCTTTTCCATGCTCCTCAGGTGCTGTCTGACCTGCTGTGATTTTCTGCACGACATTCTCAACCTGAACATCTCACAAACAAGATTCGGTAATAAATGTGATTTCCTAATCCCATGTTCTTCAACATGCCCTGAATTCATCAGCCTTCCTTGTAAGACTCCTTACGTTGAAATAAATGTGACTTAGTTCTTCAGAATTACTGTATACTTTGACTATCTCGTCTTTCTTTTTTAACTGACATGTTCTCCTCACATTCATAACCTTCTCCATCCATCGTCCCATTAATGCTGCTACTAGAATTCCCGCGTTGTCTTCTCTATCAATATAAAGACTCTGACATGGAGTGAGCAAATCTCCCTGCTAAGATATTGGTTGCTTTCTAGTTTAGGTGAGACCAATCCTTTTTGAACAGGTCTTTTTTATTCCAAAGCAGATTTCAATTTCCCCTCAAAAAAATCCCTGAACAACAAACTACCTCTTCAGCCAGTGTTTTTTCTACTTTAATCGTTTGATCCTTCCCCTGTAGAATTTGACTTTGTGAGTAACCATATTAATGTTACCTTTTATAACCTACAGACATTAATGTTAAAATGCAGCAATGCATACGTATGCATATCAAACATATAAAAAATAAATAAAATGAAATATTTAGCCAATGAAATCAATAAAAATATTCGACTTCAATAAATTCAGTGAAGAAAAAAGTCTTCTCCATAGCTGAACGCGTGTAGGAATCTCCAGAATGAAGGCACAACTCCTTAGTTTTTAAAAAGATCCGTTTAATTTTTCGAAACAAATAAAATGCAGCGTAAAAAAACTTTTAAAGCATAAATAGACCCTTTTATTTCTAAACCACTCTTAAAATGATATTTTAAAAAAATGTTCATTTGAAAGAAAATCGTGATTCTTTTTGCTCTTTATGGTTTGTTTTTGAGTGTTAATGAAACAAAATAGATTAATAATATTATGTTAATAAACTATTATAAATATATCAACTGCAAAAAAACTATAATAAATATTTAACTGCCTGTAAACCCAGATATAAGATCCATGTTGCTCTAAGAACATTTTTTGCAACTGTTTTTTTCAGTATGAAGAAAAGTGTGTGTGTCTTAATAATTTGTTTCCAGTTCAATGTAGACTTGATGATATGAATTGATCCGCGGCCGTGAGTCTATGTGTGAAATTTAATTGATCCTTTATCCTTATCACTCTGGCTCTTTCAAACAAAATTATGAATCTGTGTCCATTCTACAAACGAAAAGTTCCTTCAGCCCTGACTATAGCAGGGAATGCTACAAAGAACATTAAACGGGGTCCACGTAAAAAACAAATATTGCAGTGAAAGCCACCTAAACCGAATCCAATATTAAGTGTGTAAAAGCCTTGTGAATAAAACATACAGAGGAACTAGTATAAAAGGAGATTTCAGCTCCATGTTCAAAATAAAATCTGTGGCTCCTTCATAAACAGACCTCAACTGCATAATGCTGTAAATTCATCGAAATAGGAAAACAAGAGACTGGCATTCTTAATTCTTTCCCTGTGAATAACATCTGAAGAACAGCAAGAAAGTCAAGGTTTAGATGTGAACTTCACACATGATGATGATGAGAATGGGAGGGAGAGAGTTTGGGGGTGGAAATGATAAACAATTTTGTGGATGACACAAAGATGAGCTGGTGGTTCTCAGTGAGAAACAACGTATGAAGGTACAGGAGGGAATAAACCGGTTGTTCCGGTGGACAGATCAATCTCTGATGAAATTTAAAACCGATAAATGTGATAAATTTCCGAAGTAACAAGACAAGGGAGAACTCAAACTGAAGAGAGGCTAGATTTACTTGATTTCACTTTTAAACCAAGAAGGTGGAGAGGTGCTCCTGATGGAGATGTTTAACAGCATGAGGAGTCAGGACAGGGTGATCGGGGAGCAGCTCTTCCCCTTTTTCAAAGGCTCAATAACAAGAATACACACTTATAAAGTAAATGTGGTTTCACCATGAATCTGTAAAGCTAGAAAAACTTCCTTATTTCTAACTTTGTTGGGTTTCAGATGAAGCAGCATTTCACTTGTACTCTTTCAATCCAGTCTCCTGTCATTGCTGCTCACAATGCAGTCTCCATTACATTTGCGAGAACAACCAGAGACTGCATTGAGGAAGACTCCCACTCTGTCTTAGGAACAACCCTGAACTTCTCGTTGCTTCCCATTTCAATAACCTACCTTGCTCCCTTGCTAACATTGCATTTCTGGGCTGCTGCACTGTTCCAATGAAGCACAACCTCAGCTTGAGTAACACCACAGTGCTGTTGTCAGTGTTGTAGAGTTGAGGTGTTACTTTTCCTGCACTATTTCATTACTATATATATGATTTAAAGATCTACTCAGCCTGTGCTATCATTTGTATTTGACTGACTCATATTTTTGTTTTGATTTTTACTTATATTATTGGTGGTTTGCCTCGGCACGTTTTTCCTAAAGGCCACATTATTGATATTGTACGATTTTCAACAACAAAGTGTTCCACAGGATCACAGCTACCACATTATTGTAGGACTACCTGTCACTACCTTGACTTGCACAAACTTATTTGGGAGAGAATTTCCCAGGTTCACCAGTCTCTGAGTGCAGACATTTTTCTCATCTCAAAGCAGAGTGACCTGCCTGTAACTAAGACTTGTTTTAGACATCTAGCCAGGGGAATCATCATTCCTGCTACTAATCTATCTCGCCCTTTAAGTGTTCTATATATCTCACTGAGATCTCCATTCATTTTCCTAAACCCCATGGAATACAGTCGCCCCAAACTCTGCTCCCACAACAAGCCTGTCATCCCAGAGATCAGTCTGGTCATCCTTCGCTGCTCTCCCTGAATGTCAGGTTTGTCCTTTATTAGGTAAGGAGACAAAAACTGCACAGAATACTGCAAAATGTTAGAGACGGTTTCCCACCAAGGCCCTGTACAGCTGCAGTAACACACCTTTACTTCTGGACTCCAATCCCCCTAAATGAAGGTCAACATCTCATTTATCTTCCTAACTGCTTTCCGTACCCGAAATAGTGCTTTCAGTGACTGGTGTATAGGGAGATCTCAGATACTTTTCAATGTTACAGCTCCCACTTGGTGTGTCAATATACACTGGGCAGCGTGCCAATGTTATTCCCAGTATTGACTCATGGATTCAGAACTCAATGCCCCGCAGGGATTTGCAGAAGGGAACAAGGAAAAGGAGCAGAGTTCCCCTTATAGAGTAACATTTTCCAACCTTTGCAAAAGGTAAGCTGCCGTTCTGTTTGTCCCATCCATGGGTACAACGTTACATCTACATACATTGCTCTTCATTGCCACGTATTTGCCCAGAAACTCCACTTGCCTCAGTCAACTTGGAGTTTTGTCGCATCCTGCTCGCCCACTCACAATCTCACTTTGTTTAGTGCCATCAGCAGGCTGGGAAATGTTGCATTTGATTCCCTTTGGAACAGCTCAGTCCCAGGCCCCGATTCCTGCAATAATCGCCAAGTCTTCCACTCTAAAAGAAAATTGTTTTATTACTACTCACTGTTACCTACCAGCTTTTCCATTCTAAAACCATGACCATATATTAATCCCAGTCCCATAAGATTCGAATTTGCACAGGATGCTTGGGGCTTTACAAAAATCTTTCTGAAAATTCAATTGTATTGCATTGATTGCTTCTCCATAATTTTGCTAAATGTTCATTTCTCAAAAATGATTCTCATGTGATGAATCTCTGTTGATTTTGTCCATCCCCATTACTTTCAGTACCAACACTTTCTCTAAAACGTTTATTTGCTACTTTCATTCTATTCCCTTTTTCTGCACCAGACTAAAGTATACTAGTATTGCTGGGAAGATTGCTTTTTGGTTTTGCTCTCTTCTGTGAAGACATTACTGAAATATTTGCTCCATTATTGTGCCTTTTCCCTGTTCACCATTCTCCATTCTCTGGTTTCAAACTGTAAGGATGCTGCACTTTTCCCCTTAATGTTTCCATTGACATACGATTTGAAGCTGTCACAGAAGTTCACTTTTATAACCCTTGTGAATCTACTGTTACGAAATACGTTAATGCCTGTCTGAAGCTGCTCAGTGATAGTACTTCCACAGCCATACAATCACAGAAGCATAGACTCTTGTACAGGCAGAAATACAGCATGGCCTACATTAGTCCCACTGTCTGACATGAGGCCCATAACCGAGAATGTTATGACCCTTCAACGACTCGTCCAGGTACTTTCTAACGGCTGTGAGGTTACCGGTGACATCTCCCTTCTCAGGAAGGACATTCTAGACACCAACACCCTCTGGGTGAAGAACAATCCTCAGATCCTCTCTAATTCTCAAAATCTTCACTTTAAAAGTGTGCCCCCTTGTTTTTGGCCCTCTGACTAAAAGGAGCAGCTGCTGTCTATCCACCCTGTCCATGTCGCTCATAATCTTATCCTTCTGAATCACATCCCACTCAGCCTCCTCTGCTCGAAAGTAAACAACCCGAGATTGTCCCGCCGCTCTCCAAAGCTGATAAGCTCCATCCCGGTGAATCTCCTCTGCACCCTATCCAGTGCAATCACATCCTTCCTGTATTGTGGCTCCCAGAACTTCAGGAATCCATTTTGGCCAAACCAAAATTCCACATAGCTCTTATAATCTGTGCCTCGATGAATAAAGACTATGTTTGCGGTCACTATGTTTTGTGAACTTGTGCATTTTCCTGTCCAGTCACATTCAGGGATGTGTGGAGAAGCACCCTCTAACCTTCATAGTGTGCTGTCATTCATTGAGTCCTCCCCTGTCTGGTTCCTTCTTCCAAAGTGCATCACCTCATATTTGTCCGGATTACATTCCTTTTGTCTTTAATCTGACCATCTGATCATTCCATCTGTATCTTCCTGTAGCATAAGGTCTTCATCCTTACTGCCAACCATCCGGCCATTTTTTGCATCCAACACAAATTTACTTATCACACTCCGCCCTCACCCCCTCCACATTCACATCTACATAATTTATGAATACCACAAATGATAAGGTTAAAAATCACACAGCACCAGGTTATAGTCCAACAGGCTTATTCGGAGGCACTAGCTTTCGAAGCGCTGATTCTTCATCAGGTGGTTGTGCGATTTGAAATCTCGTGCCTCCGAATAGACCTGCTGGACTATAACCTGGTGTTGTGTGATTTTTAGCTTTGTCCACCCCAGTCCATTCCCAGCATCTCCGAATCACAAATAATAAGGGACACATCACTGATCCTTTTGGTACACCATTGGACATCGGTCGTCAGTCACACAACTAGCCTCTGTATGCAAAAACTAAAGTTGATTTGGATGCAACTTGGCAAGTCACAAATAGGTCCACTAGTTATTATTTCCTGTTTTCCACACTTGTAGAATATTTGTGTATTCTCCCTAACCTTGCCCTGTCAGCAGTTTACCATGCCCCTGTGTTAGCCAGTTC
>NW_025214622.1:0-10139 GCF_004010195.1 Chiloscyllium plagiosum | reverse complement strand
CTGAAGAAGGGCTTATGCCCGAAACGTCGATTCTCCTGTTCCTTGGATGCTGCCTGACCTGCTGCGCTTTTCCAGCAACACATTTTCAGCTCATCAAAGCTGTAAACAATTTTCCAGCTACAGTCTCACCAACACTGTAAGCAAAATTCCAACTACAGTCTCATGTACATGCTGTGAAACTGCTTCAACGTGTCCTTCTATCCATATTCTGATTCCCTTAAATGAAGGCGAATCGAACTTTAACTTTCCACTTCCATATATTCCTCCAAATAACCTATAAATAATTCCCAAGTTTATCAAGTATCATTTCCCTTTCAGAAATTCAGACTGATTCTCACCAATGCAGCTGTTAATTTCTAAATATCCAATATCACACCCTATGTAACAGATTCTAACAGTTTCCCTTCCGATGTTAAGTTAATTGATCTGCAGTTCTCCACACTATCTCTTTTTCCCTTTGTGGATGCTTAGATCCATTCCATTCATCTACAATGCTTCGATAAAATTTACAACCTTCCATTTATCTACAATAGCTTCCCGTCCCTGCAGAATGTAGAGGAAAATAAAACCACAGACATCGACAGTGCAAGTAACACTTATGTTGCTGATTTATTTCCCACATTTTGATATGAAGTACATCTGTTTCGTTAGTCTTAGCAATGTTTCATCCAGCGACACGTTCAAGTACTACTTTCAGTTTTGTTGACTTTGCTATCGGAAGGATGTTATTAAATTGGAAAGAGTGCAGAAGAAATTTGCAAGAATGTTGCCTGGACTCAATGGTCTGAGTTATAGGGAGGGGTTGGACAAACTAGGACTTTTTAAATTAGCATGTATGAGAATGAGTGGAGGGATCTTATTGCAGGGTATAAGCTTGGGTAGGGTGCATGCACTCAGTCTGTTTTCCCACCGTTGGGCAATTCCGGCCTCGAGAGCATCAGTTTAAGGTCAAAGGCGAAAGAATAAAAGGGATCTTGAGGAAGCTTTTATTACACAGAGGGTGGTACTTATTTGGAATGAGCTGCTGGCGGAAATGGTTGAGTTGGCTACATTCACAACTTTAAAAGGCATTTGGACATATACACGGATAAGAAATGATTAAAAGATTAAGGGACAATGGCAGGGGAACGGGGCGAGCATAGATGGACATTTTGGCAGAATGGACCAGTTTTGGCAGAAGGGCCTGTCTCTGTGCTGCAGGAGTCTATGACTCTAACAACCACTGCTTATCTCCCACTGAATGCAATATTGTACGTTCCCATTAATTGGAGTGAACCTGACCCTCTAGCCTCCGGGCTTCCATGATGTCTGACCAGAATGTTTAAACATTCGATATTGTATGCAGACGCCATGTAAAAGTCACTATACTTCAAAAGCTGCTTCACAGCAATGTTACTAATTAGTCCTGCTGACCACACAAAACCACATCGAAAAATCTGCTCTTTACTTTGGTTCACAACATACCCTTCTACCTACCTGATATGCAGGTATGGAAATTATTTTTCACAACATTAGTAGTCACTTAATGAATGCAGTTCCGATGCAACTTGAGACCATCCATTATTTCTGCAGCACCCACGATTATTTGTTACTCATTCAGAGGATGAGGGCATCGTTGGATAACCAGCATTTACTGCCGCTGTCAGAGGACAATTAAGAGTCAACAGCGTTGTTCTAGGTCTGGAGTCACATGTAGGCCAGACCAGGTAAGGACAGCAGTTTTTCTTCCGTAAAGGATATTAGTAAACCAGATGAGTTTTTCCAACAATCTATAATGGATTCCTGTCATCATAAACCCTTGATTCCAGATACTTATTGAAATCAAATTCCACTATTTGCCATTGCAGGATTTGAGCCCTGGCCCCGAGAATATTACACGTGGCTCTGGGTTAAGAGTCCGGCGATAATACCACGAGGCCATTGCTTTCCCTTGCATATCTAATTTCAAGAGCAAATAATGCAAAATATTTGCACGCCAGGTTTGGTTTAGGTATGTAACACACCAATGTTTGCTTCTCCTTGTTAATTGCAAGATCCACACAAAATGATTCTGTGGAATCTGAGTGACAGGGTCTGTGGCATTATTAGTGATAGACTTGGACAAGACGTTCAGGGAGGCTCACCTCGACGCTGAGATGATCTAAAGAAATGGCCAGCAATACAGGACAAGCATCGCTAGCCTCCCTGCTCTCTCAGGATAAGAGTCACCGTATTCTCTCTGCTCCCTCACACTCACTAAATGTAAGTAATAGCACCTACCCCTGAACAAAGATCACATTCTATCTCCAAATAACGCTCAACCAATATCTCTCTCACTATTAAGTTCAGCACCTTCCTTCCCCTACTTCTTTTTCTGTCACCGACGCAATAATCCCCAAACACTTAACACCTTACGGATACAACTCTGTGGACAGACTCCCTCTAGACACTTCACAATGCCTCCCACCTATACCAGCACTAATAGCAGGAACACCCACTCCCTACCCCCTCCCTTTCTGCCATTCTAAGAGAAACAGCCTGGAATAGGACAGAAAGAGCCATACTGAGTTGTGGAGTGCCCGATATCCGATCCCTCATCCCTATCCCCTGCCATGTGGTTTGGAGCCTGGTGCAAGCAGGAGAGGACAGGGATGTCTCGTGTGGAGATTCTGAACCATCCACGTCCCACCAACCGAGTAAGGAGCAATGTTCAGTGAAGGACAATTCTCACGTTAAACCCAATGTGAATTTCAACATCAGCTCTCTCACTCCCAAAATAACAGATACCCCATTGCACAGAGATGCAGGCATAGAAATACACAGAAGTATTTTTAAACACCCCAATATACCATCAAGGATTCTTAGGAGAAGGCAGGAGAATGACATTGAGGAGCATGTAAGTAATTATTGACTTGCATTTCAGACTCGATGGAACTAATGGCCTAATTCTGCTCCTTTTTAAATGCTTGTGTGTTGTAACGCTATCAAGTATTCTCTACCTGAGACAGCAGCAGAGTCTGGGTTTGATACTTACTTGACTGGAAATAGTCAGTGTGAATGTGGGACAGATTTGGAGGGTGGAAATGTTTATGTTTATTCCTAATTATTGTGTCCTTATGTCTGAAAAGAGGTGGTGATTTGATGTTAGATTAACACGGTTTAAAATAACGGGACCTACAATGAAATTAGTGTTGTTCTATCTGCGGTATCCTCTTGCTTATGGAGCAGTGAAGACTCGGTTATTGAAGATATTCAAGCCTGAACAGGACTGATCATTGCTGGACAGGAGAGTCAACGATTATTGGGAACAGAGAGGAGAAGGATGATCAGACACACTGGGATCAGCCATGAGCATTCTGAATTGTGCAGCCAAAAGGCCAACTGCTGCACCTCACCATGTGCTGTGCCCTCAATTCACCTTCGATGCTATTACAGAGATCTACTGCTGCCCCTACCCGAAGTGTCGTTCCTCAATCCCCTCGAGGCTGTTGCAGCGATTTACTGATTCCCCTACCCCATGTGTTGATCCCTCAATCCACCCTCGAGGCTGTTACAGAGATGTGCTGCTGACCCGACCCCGTGTGTTGTTCCTCAATCGACCCCTCGATGCTGTTACAGCATTTTACTGTTACCCCTACCCCGAGAGGCTGTTCCCTCACTCCACCCCGGGAGGCTGTTACCGGGTAGGGAACCACCCCATTTAGACACACATGATCATTACAATGAGACGGGAGGAAACCATTCTGCCATTCGAAGCAGTTACACGGGTATATAGGATGAAGTCATTGATCTCGTTGAGTACATTAAACAGCCCAAAAGGAGGCCATTCCACCTGCCTGAGCTTCTACATAGGAACAGGGAAATTATCGCTAACAGGGAATAGAGTATAGAGATAAACGTTTATTTTCAGGCTTCATAGCTGTAACTAGTGTCGTGCCCCAGAGATCGCTGTGGAATCATCAATAATCAATACTCTGTATCAAAGATTTGGAGGAAGGGGACTGAATGGTTTGAAGGTCAACTAGCTCATCACCAAAATGATCATTCAATCTGTCGTCAAAAGGAGGAAGTGACTCTTCATTGTGATATAGCTTCTAATTTTAGTGAGCAAGACTTCAGCAGAAATAACGTAACTCAGTTGTCTATTTTGGCTGGAAGTATAAATCAATGGTAATCAACTAAAATGGGGAGAGATTTCAGAACTCTGTGATACAGGCGGTTTCCATGTTCCTTGGACATGAATCATATGAAGTCAGTCTGCAGATGCATCAAGTGATTTGGAAGGTAAGTGGAATGATGTTTCTGGCAAAGGGTATCAAGGTTTAATCGCAGGAATGTTTTACTGCATCTGTGCAGGTGATATTGCTGATACCACATCTGATACACATTGTGCAGTTTTGATACTCTAAACTAAAAAATAATAATTCTTTAAAAAGATTTTTCAAAGATGTTTCCCTTTACATATTGCTGGATTTGTTACGGGGATTTATCTGTTTCGATCTTAGATGAGAAATCGTATTGAAACATCCATGACTTTCTGAATGCATGTTTTCTCTTGATAAGGAGAACAAAGCTAGAGAATATATTTTAAGAATGAAATGTATTGACAATAACACACATATTAGAAAAGACATCGATCAATATTTACAAATTACACAGACGCATATATCATGAAATTATAAAGCTGGGACATTTTTTTGCTCATGAAATGTGCTACGTACAACCACAGCAATGATGCTCCTACATATAGTCCAGAATCATCCATTTCTGAGAATGTTCCAGGTGAGCACACATGGCCCAGTTTGGCATTCAATACCGAGAGGAAGAAAAATGTGCCCTGCCTGGGAAGCAGCAGCTGATTGATCCCCCTCTCTTACATTGTTCTACCCGATAGCAAAGTGGGAGACCAAAAAAACCTTGAGTCGTCTTTACCAGTTGTGAAGCTCTCTGGCAAGCTCTCTAAAATCCATCTAACTCCTTCTTATATACTTTCAGTGATCTAGCTCTCCTATCTCTTGAGAGCAGATAATTCCTGACATTGATTCCCCTCTGTGAGAGGAAAACTCTCCCTACACGGACACTATCACCTATTGACATGAACAAGAGATGAACACAGGCGCTCTGGACAGATTGATATCAAAGCTGTATTTGACTGAGAATGTCTTTGGGACCACCTACTTATTGGAGCTGAATGTGAATCTGGTGTAACCTGTCTGGCTCTTTCAGAGCATAAAGGAAGATGTTTGTGGTCAGTCTCAATCCCGATACATCTCTTCAGGAGATCCTCAGGGTAGCTTCCTCAGCACAAATATCTTCAGCTGCTCCATCAATTTCTTTCCCTATCATAAGATCTGAAGTGGCGATGATGACTGAAGATCACACAATGTTCAGAGCATTTTGACCCCATCAGCTCCTGAACCATTCTGGGTCCATGTGCAGCAAGACCTGGACAGAATTCCGGTTTGTGCTGTTAAAGTGTCGGCAACGTTCATGTAACCGTGCTGCCTTACACTGCATATTTCCACAGTTAAAAGAGGAGCTCATTCAGCATCTCAAGCTGGTTACACACTGATATATCGAAACCACTCAGCCAGTGGAAACTATGGAACAAGAAGAGGGACAGCCCATTCAGTCCTCCTGCATGTTGCACATGAAGAGGAGAGGTCTGGTCACTACATGAAGCTGTTAAACAGGAAGAGGCAGAGCCCAATTAGACCCTTGAACCTGTTCAATAGGATCTGGATGAGGCCATTTATCCCCTCGAGACACTTATACACGAACAGGAGGGTGACATTGTTGCTCCAACCTAAAAAACCAATCGAGCAGAGACTGCACTCATAGACGGATACACGATGTTGTTCGTGGCTCCATTACCTGTGGGGCACATGACACTTTAACATAGTTTTCTAACAGAGAGGAAGGAAGCCAAATGTTTTCCGTCAAGTCTCGAAGATGCATTTCCATCCCTGAGAAGACAACCACATGTTCTTTGTGAAGGTCAGAAGCTGGTGGGAATAGTTAACTATTTTAGAATAGAGGTATTGTGGCTCCTGTCGGGATTGTGCATATCATGACGTTCAGCGGATGATCTCGCATCAAATGCACTGTAGTAATGTGTGGAGAGTTTATTCAAAGACTGGTACTCTCTCTCTTTAAATCGACGTGGGAAGTGGGGATTCGGTAGGGAAGCTTCCTCAGAGGCTCTTAAAAAACCGAGAATCATGTAACCAGAGTTTAAAAAAAGCAAGCCATGGAATTTATCACCGTATCAGTGTCTGCTTAGAACAACATGAGTGGCGTCCATCCTTCTCAATTCAATTAACGTTTTTTTCTGTCCCAGCGCTACAGATTAATCTTCACTCATTCTTCATGGTCCCATCATCCCAGGGATGAGTCTGGTGAAACTCCATTGCACTCTCTCTCTGAGGCAAGGAGATAATTCCTTATAAAGGAGAGAAATTCTGTCCCCAATACCCGACATACTGCCTCAATAACACTCTCAGGGTTGATCATAATAATTATTTTCCCTCACTAGACATCTCCGTTTCTTTATTGTTCTGTAAAAAGCACAATAAACGGCGAGTGATGTGGAATTTAGAGGTTATTTACATTTGTATGTCAGCATCCATTCAGCTGATGCCAGCGGTGCCAAAGGAGATGAGCATCATTGTTAGGGAGAGCCTAAGAAAGAATGCACTTGAAATAAGGAATGGTCACCTACCTGAATGGAAATGTGCTGAAGGAATATGGGAAACAGACAGATAACGGGGCCTATCTTTACTTTTGTTCTTCCTTCATGGGACGTGTGCATCCCTGGCCAGGGCAGCATGTGATGGCGATCTTGATCTAAGTGGCTGGTTCAGTTGTTCCACAGGACAGTAAAGAGTAAAATGCATCGCTGTGGGTTCGCAGTCCCACAGAGAGAACTGACCAGGAAAGGATGACCCATTGCCTTCTCTAAAGGACATGGGGCATGCAGATGGGCTTTCTATAAATAATGATGATGGTTTCATTTCAATGCCACCAATTTCCTTCATGAGATTCAACAGATTATTAATCTGTGGATCTAGATTATGAGTGAATGACTTGAGCACCATGCACTGTCTTGCCATCTGACAGATTCTGTGCAGAGAACATTTTAACCATCTCAAGTACAATTATTTGGTACTGGGCACATGCTTGGAAGGGACTTGAAACAGGTGAATCCAAATTTAACAAAGGTACAAATGATGGTTTACTCAGAAGTTGCACTGAGGCTGAGGACGAGACTGGGATATCATGATGGTGGTATTAGACAGGATTAGTGATTGGGGAGGATATTGAAATGTAGTTCTGCGAAGGGCTAGAAGGACTACAGCGTTGTAGGTCAGTCTGTTTCCTCCTCACATATTGGTCAGTTTGTTGCTAATTATAATTTCTCAGGATTGGCATTTTTGATTGGAACTGAAAACGTTGACTTGCAGCATTCAAAAGTTTTAATAAAATGTTGAGCAATTCAGGTAAAACTGCTATAGTAGACAGCTGGATTAACTCACCAGGAATACCAACTCCAGCGAGATGGGATAGTAACAAGCTCGAAGAGCCAGCAGTACATTATAGATCCGCCAAGCTAATGATTTTCAAGGCTGGGAAAACCAGTGAAGACCATGGAATAAAGTCCAGTCCATTGTTAGAACATTCGAGCCTAATGTTCTCAGATTCTGATTCATTGTTGAAACATTCCAGTCTAATGTTCTCTGGTTCTGATCCATTCTTGGATCATTCCAATCTAATGTTCGCAGATTCTGATCCATTGTTGGATCATTCCAGTCGAATGTTCTCAGATTGTGATCTCTTCTCCCCCTCTCTTTGGAGCTGCTGATCCATGTCAGTGTTGTCGGTGATACTCCTGCCCATACTATGGGATAACGTATTGAACAGAGTCGATTTATTATTAAAAGATGCAAACCTTCCACTGGTATAATTACAATCCACGGAGAGTGATATTAATCACAGTTCCTGAACAAATAACTCCAGCCAACATCTTTGAATTCAATACTGTTTGATTAAAATTCAAAATAATGATTAAGAGTTCTGCATCCTGGATGGTATATGGGAGGCTGCCTGAGGGAACGAATATTGGCGCCGGGATATCAATTGTGTGAAACCTTTCAATCTGCCTTGGATATGGGAGTAATGTTAGAAGTTTATTAGAACTTAAGTGTGCTTCTCTGTTTAAAAATGGAAACGTACATCCTGTGAATACTGCTCAGGCATTACAATATCAAAAGACATTGGGAGATATGTTATAGTCCATGACCTGAAGAGAGAATGTGCCTCCGACAAATTGGGGCTATAACAGACAGACGGCGTGGATATGTTAACAGAGAATTGTTCCTAGGAGACGAAAGGAACTGCAAATGCTGAAGACTTCAGATTAGATAAAGCATGACGGTGGAAAATGCACTGTAAGACAGGCGGCATCCGCGGAGCAATCGAGTCAACATTTCAGGCAAGAGACTTGTTCAGGACTGGGGAAGGGGAAGGGGGCTGAGAGAAAATAGGTAGTGGGGTGGGTCTGTGGGAAAAGTAGGCGATAGGTGGGTGAAGTTGAGAGGTGATAGACATGGGTCAGTGAGGAGTGAGGAGCGGACAGGTACGTAGGAAGATGGACAGGTAGGTCCCCTCGAGAGGGCGGATCTGATTCAGAGGGTTGGATCTGGGATCTGGGTAGGAGTGGGGAGGTTTGGAAACTGTTGAATCCGATGTTCATGCCGTGAGTTTGTTGGGTCCTGAGGTGGAAAATGTGTTGTTCCCGGCAACATCCTGGTAAATCTCTTTTGAACCCTCTCCAACTTAATATTTTTTCCTGTAACAACTGCACACAGTACTTCAGAAGAGACTTTATCAATGTCCTGCACAATCTCAGCATGACGTCCCAACTTCTCAACCCAAAGGTCTGAGTAATAAAGGCACCTTAAACACCCTGTCTATGTGTGCCACAAGCTTCAAAGATACTTGCATCCCAGCTCCCTATTTTCTACAACACTGCCTACGCGCTACCGATAATTGTTTGTTTTACTAAAATGCAATACCTCACATGTATCCAAGTTAAACACCATCTGCAACACCTCAGCCCAATGAGTGACATTACTGACCTCTCCCCCTTCCCCTTCAGGATTAAAATGAAACTCCCCTCGACAGAAGACCGACGGGCCCCAGCTTTGGTTTTCCCAAAGACCCAGAGCTTGGTTTGCCCTGCACAGACAGATGGACGCGTGGTTAAGGAGAAGCTGGAAAGGAAACAGTTGTCTTGTATCAATGAATGATTTTAGGAAGATTAACAACACGTGTTAGATGTTGGAATTAGTGACCAATGTCTTTTGGCCAGGAATTGTGCTATTTCCTCACCTCCGGTGTTCAGTATTGATATCTTTTTCGAGATCCTCCATAGTGCAGAGTGTGTTTGCAGCATTTCTTTCCCTTGTGTTGAAGATTACAGATAATAACCATTTAAGTTGGAAACTGTAGCCAAGTAATTAAGGATTTTCATAGCTTATCTCGATGGCAGAGCATATAAACACATTATCCTACAGTTGACACTAATATATTTTATTTGTTTAACAATGGGAACTGTTGCCTGTGTGTTTCAGTGATGTTAATCATAATTTAACAACTCCATTCTGAGCTGAAAGCTGATACTTAAAGTATGACCCAAATTCTGGGCCTGCTTTAAGTCATGTGTAGTGGTAGTGTGCCTACCTCTGAGACAGAGCTGTATTCGATACCAGTCCATGAACGTTTGGTAGTGTCCCTACCTCTGGTGCAGATGATCTGGATTCAAGTCCTGCCTGTTGTGGAGGTGTGTCACAGCATGTCAGAACAAGCTGATGAACAAATACAGCATAATCATGTTGCAGCTTTAGGTGCCTATGGCTAAGTGATGGATAGTGCCCCTATTTCTTAGCCTAAACGTCTAGGTTCAAATCCAACAGAGAATGTTTCATTATATGCCTGAACACGTGGAAGAAAATGATTTTAGATTTGTGATTTGATGGAGAAGGAAGAAATGTCAGTATTGAATTTCAGAATTTAGGCCCTGAATGCTTGAAAGCAAAGCCATTCACGTTGATTAGAGTCACAATTGGAACTTCGAGAGCCTTATAAAAGCATATAGTGAA
>NW_025214621.1:43041-47278 GCF_004010195.1 Chiloscyllium plagiosum | reverse complement strand
ATGTATGAGCAGTCTTTTGTCATGACCACTACACTACCATGACTCCCCCACTTTTGATGCTTATGCCAACAGCTTTACACTATTCTTTGAAAATGTGCAACAAGACCCCAAGGTTATTCATGTGCATCAGGGACAGTAGAGATCAACACAAATCCTGATCCTGCAGGAGGAGACTTTACCCACCAGGTTCTGATCTGTCACAAGCACCAGCTCGACATATCTTGTCTCTGACAGCACATCCCTTCCCATCTGGAGAAAGAGAAAATCTCTGTCAGTTTGAAGTGAAACGATACAGTGAGCCCTGAATGAGCCAGTACCGGTTACAGGCCAATTCACATGGCTTATCCCTTTTCTTGTAGGCCCGAGTATTTTGTCCTGTCCACTATCTTTATTTCCTCAGAATGATCCTCAGTTTTAAATTAACTGTGGTCTATTCATTGGCTTGTTACTTCTTCTTTTACATTCTCCTCTTCTGGACTCTCCCTTCTTTTTCCTTTAAGTAAAAGTTGCATCCAGTTCAGAAAACATCACAACTTGCAGATCAAATCTGTGGGCCATCATCAGGTAGGTGTGGCCCTGTTCTATATCTATCAGTGAGTAGGAAGTGGAAGAGCATTGAGAACTAGGGGTCACTGTTTAACAATAATATACCATCCATTTAAAATCAAGAAAAAGTGATATTCTTTGTCTCAAAAAAGCTTGTATATCTGTGAACTCTCCACCTTATAAGGTATTGAAAACAGAATTCTTGAACATCTTAAGGGAGAGGTGAGTAAATTTGTGAGAGGCAATCGGAATTATAGACCAGTCAATCTTACATCTGAGGTAACCAAATATTGGAAAGGATTCTGAGGGATATGACAATTTGGAAGAATGTGGTTTGATTAAGGATAATCAGCATGGCTTTGTGAGGGGCAGGTCATGCCTCACAAGCTTTATTGAGTTTTTGGAGGATGTGACGAGACAAGTTGACAAAGGCCGAGTTGTGGATGTGGTGTATATGGATTTCAGTAAGGTATTTGATAAGGTTCTCCATGGTATGCTCATTCATAAAGTTAGGAGGCATGGGATACAGGGACATTTGTCTGGATGCTGAATTGGCTGGCTGAAAGAAGACAGCGAATGGTAATGGATGGAAAGTATTCCGCACAGAGGTTGGTGAACAGTGGTGTCCAGCAGTGATCTGTTCTTGGGCCTCTACTCTTTGTAGATTTTATAAATGACTTGGATGAAGAAGTGGATGGGTGGGTTAGTAAGTTTGCTGATGACACAAAGGTCAGTGGTGTTGTAGGGCTGTTGCAGGCTTCAAACAAGACATTGACAGGACGCAGAACTGGACTGAGAAATGGCAGATGGAGTTCAACCTGGATAAAGGTAAGTGATTCATTTTGGAAGGTTGAACTTAAATGCCGAATACAGGTTTGAAGGCAGGATGTGTGGCAGTGTGGGGGAGCTTGTGGTCCACGTACATAGATCCTTCAAAATTGCCAGTCATGTTGACAGGGTTGTTAAGAAGATGTGCCGTGATTTGGCTTTCATTAATTGGGGCGGGGGGGGGGAACTGAGTTTAAGAGCCGTGAGGTTTTGCTGCAGCTCTATAAAACCCTGGTAAGACCACACTTGGAGTATTGTTCCAGTTCTGGTTGCCTCATTATAAGGATGCAGTGCTTTCGAGAGAGTGCAGATGAGATTTACCAGGATGCTGTCTGGATTGGAGAGCATGTCTTATGAAGAGAGATTGAGTGAGTTCAGGCTTTTCGCACTCAAGAGAAGAAAGAAGAGAGGTGACTTGATAGAGATGTACAGTGTAATGAGAGGCATAGATAGAGTAGATAGCTAGAGCCATTTCCCCAGGGCAGAAATGGCTGTCACAAGGGGTCATAATTTTAAGGTAATTGGAGGAAAGTGTAGGGGAGATGTCAGAGATAGGTTCTTTACACAGAGAATGGTGGGTTTATGTCACTACCAGCAGTGGTAGTAGAGCCAGAGACATTAGGGACATTTAAGCGACTGCTGGACAAGCATATAGACGGCAGTAAATTGAGGTAGGTGTCGGATCTTAGATCTTAGATTAAGATAAATGCTCATGGGGCGGAAGGGCATTTACTGTGCTGTACTGTTCGAGGTGGACACCTCGATTTCCTTCTCCTGAAGTTACTGTTATGAACAGAACTCAGAAGCCCACGCAGTAACATAAACTATTAGAGGGAACATGTCTTCTGTGCGGCAGCGGTTGTAGATTAGCCAAGTGCTGTCGAAGGATGTTTGGCTAATTTCTCTAGACAGTAAGTGTAAGTTGTGGAGAGATTGAATGCTTGTGGATTTGGTGCTACTCAAGTGGGTAGCTTTTTGAGTGTTGTTGGAGCTGCACCCATCTAGGCAAGTGGTTGCTATTCCATCACATTCCTGACTTAGAATTAGAATTCCTACAGTGTGGAAACAGGCCCTTCAGCCCAAAAGGTCCACACTACCCCTCTAAACAATATCCCACCCAGACCCATTATCCGACATTTCCCCTGACTAATTCACCAAGCCCACACATCCCTGAACATTATGAGCAATTGAGCTTGCCAATTCACCTAACGTGCACATCTTCGGACTCTGGGAGGAAACCAGAGCACCCAGAGGAAACCCACGCAGACACGGGGAGAACATGCAAACTCTACACAGACAGTCACCCAAGACTGGAATCGAACCAGGGACCCTGGCGCTGTGAAGCAAACCACTGAGCCACTGTGCTGCCCCCAGGTTGTGCCTTGTAGATGATGGAAAGGCTTTGGGAAGTCAGGAGGTGAGTTACTCACTGCAGTATTCCTAGCCTCTGACCTGGTCTTGTTGCCACTTGTTTTTATGTGGCTCGTCCAGTTGTATCAATGGTCAACCCCAGGATTTTGATAGTGAGCAATTTAGTGATGGGAACACCTTTGAATGTAAAGGGACAGTGGTTATTGTCTCTTATTGGTAATGGTCACTGCCTGACATTTATGTGGCTCAAATATTACTTGGCACTTCTCAACCTAAGTCTGTTTTAAGAAGAGTCCTCCCCACTCCTTCTCAAGGACATCCAGTGACAGGTAATAAATGCAGGACCAACCAGGAAAGCCCTTGCCAACAAGTGAAAAAATCTGTGTTTTATTTACTGCTTTCCCCACCTGTCCTGCCACTTTCAGTGCTCTATGCACATATATACCCCAAGTCCCTCTGCACCTGCACCCCTTTTAGAATTGTGTCTCTTACTTCATTTTGCCACTTCTGACACTTCATATTGCTGTATATTGAGCCTTATCTGCCACGCATCCAACCACTCCACCAGCTTGTCAATATTCTTTTGCAGTTTCATCACAATCATTCTCACTCGTTATAGTTTTTCAATTATAGTTTTGTATCATCTGCAATCTTATAAATTCTCTCTTCAAAGCAACTATGTCTATATGTGGACACACACACCAGGAAAATCTCTCAGCACCAACCTCTGGGACCCTCCACTGCAAACATTACTCAAGCCCGAAAACTATCTGATTGTCATTACTTTCTGTTTCCTCTTGCTCAGCCAGTTTTGTATGCACTATACCACTGTCCCTATTATTACCATGAACAAAAGGAATAAAAACAGCACATGTAAATTATGAAAGAAAGCTAGAACAATGTATAAAAATGGACAGCAAAATTGTCCTTGGGAATATAAAAAGGAAGAGAGTAGCTAAAATGAATGTTGCTCCCTTAGAGGATGAGGCTGGGGAGTTAATCATGGCGAACTTTGAAGTAAGAGTTTCTAAATCATTATTTTGCCTCAGTTTTCAAGGAGGTCACTGGCACCAATCAAATAGTAGCATAGGAACAGGAGTATGCCATTCAGCCTCCTGAGCCCATTCTACCATCCAGTGGGACCTTGGCTGATCTGTTGCCTCAAAGAACAAAGAAAATTTACACCCCAGGAACAGGCTCTTCGGCCCTCCAAGCCTGAGCCGATCCAAATAGAACATAGAAAAATAAAGCGCAGTACAGGCCCTTTGGCCCTCGATGTTGCGCCAATCCAAGACCACCTAACCTACACTAGCCCACTATCCTCCATATACCTATCCAATGCCCACTTAAATGCCCATAAAGAGGGAGAGTCCACCACTGCTACTGGCAGGGCATTCCATGAACTCACGACTCGCTGAGTAAAGAATCTACCCCTAACATCTGTCCTATACCTACCACCCCTTAATTTAAAGCTATGCCCCCCCGTAATAGC
>NW_025214621.1:36325-41604 GCF_004010195.1 Chiloscyllium plagiosum | reverse complement strand
TTTTGGGCAAAAGCCCTTCATCAAGAATGTCGGCTCTTCCAATGTTGGTACAGCCCACAGATGTTAATAAGGACTACTTTTCAGTGTCGACAGGGCTATGGTTGATGTTGTCACTTCCAGAGTGTAGGTCGAAGACAGATGATCTGTCTGGTTTCAGTCCTTTTTTGAGACTTTGTCACAAAATAAACTGAGTGATTTCAGAGGCATGTTAGAAGCAAACCACATTGTTGTGGGTCTGGAGTCACGTATATGCCAGACCG
Organism: Chiloscyllium plagiosum; assembly: GCF_004010195.1. Classification (NCBI taxonomy): domain Eukaryota; kingdom Metazoa; phylum Chordata; class Chondrichthyes; order Orectolobiformes; family Hemiscylliidae; genus Chiloscyllium; species Chiloscyllium plagiosum. The sequence continues at coordinate 41,344 of NW_025214621.1, read as the reverse complement.
GATCAGGATTCCTTCCCAACAATTGTTTCATGGCCTACATTAGAATTTTAATTCCAGATTTTGTTGACCTCAAATTCCTCTATCTACAGTGGCAGGATTAAGACAAGGGTTCCCAAAACATTAGCTGGTTTCCTGGATTTCTCATCCAGTGATTGTGTGTGTGGGGCAGGTACACAGTTGTGAGAGATGAAGGTGAGAGGGCTATATTTTATTCGGTTGTTTTCCTAATAAGCTCCAGGTGGACAAATCCCCAGGATTGGATGGGATCTATCCCAGGTTCCTAAGGGAGGCAAGAGAGGAAATTGCTGGGGCCCTGACAGACATCTTTGTGGCATCCTTAAATACAGGTGAGGACTGGAATGTTGCTCATTTTGTCCCCCTGTACAAGAAGGATCGTAGGGATATTCCAGGTAACTACAGACCAGTGAGCCTGACATCACTGGTGTGAAAGTTGCTGGAGAAGGTACTGAGGGATTGGATCTATTGATACTTGGAAAATAATAGGCTTGTGTGGGGGAGATCATGGCTGACCAACTTAATACTGTTCTTTGTGGAAGTGACCATGTTGATAGATGAAGGAAGGACTGTTGATGTCATACATATGGACTTTAGTAAGGCATTTGATAAGGTTCCCCACTGTAAACTAATGGAGAAAGTGAAGTCACATGGTGTGCAGGGTGTTCTAGCTCGGTGGATAAAGAACTGGGTGAACAACAGGAGACAGAGAGTAGTGGTTGAAGGAAGTTTCTTGAAATGGAGGAAGGTGACCAGTGGTGTTCCACAGGGATTAGTGCTGGGGCCACTGTTGTTTGTAATATACATAAATGATCTGGAAGAGGGAGCTGTTGGTATGATCAGCAAGTTTGCAGATGACACAAAAATTGGTAGAGTAGCAGAAAACATAAGGGAATGTCAGAGAATACAGGAGGATATAGATAGACTGGCGAGTTGGGCAGAGAAGTGGCAGATGGAGTTCAATCCAGACAAATGTGAGGTGATGCATTTTGGGAAGTCTAATTCTAGAGCCTTGGGAAATTATACAGTAAACAGAAGAGCCTTGGGAAAAGTTGATGAGCAGAGAGATCTGGGAGTTCAGGTCCATTGTACCCTGAAGGTTGCTGCACAGGTGGATAGAGTGGTCAAGAAGGCATATAGTATGCTTGCCTTCATTGGACGGGGTATTGAGTATAAGTGCTGGCAGGTCATGTTAAAATTGTACAAGACATTGGTTAGGCCGCATTTAGAATATTGTGTATATTTCTGGCTGTCCCATTACCAAAAGGATGTGGACGCTTTGGAGAGGGTGCAGAGAAGGTTTATGAGGATGTTGCCTGGTATGGAGGTTCTAGCTATGAAGAGAGGTTGAGTAGGTTAGGATTGTGTTCATTAGAAAAAAGGAGATTGAGGGGGGACCTGATTGAGGTTGACAAAATCATGAAGGGTATAGACAGGGTAGATAGAGATAAGCTTTCTCCCAGGGGGAAAGATTCAATAACGAGAGGTTACGCGTTCAAGTTAAGAGGTGAAAAGTTTAAGGGGTATATATGCAGCAAGTATTTTTCACAGAGAGTGGTAGGTGCCTGTTACATGTTGCCAGCAGAGGTGGTAGAGGCAGGCACTGTAGATTCACTCAAGATGTGGCTGGATAGATGCATGAGTAGGTGAGGAGCGGAGGGATACAGATGCTTAGGAATTGGGCGACAAGTTTGGACAGTGGACTTTGATCAGCTCAGGCTTGGAGGGCCAAAGGGCCTGTTTCTGGGCTGTAAAGTTTCTTTGTTCTTTGTTCTTTGTCCAAGTGCACTGGGGTGACCTTTTCATTGTGCCCGTTCCTGGTTCACATGACTCTCCCCACCAGCCTTCCCCAAAACCCCAGGTACCTTTCCCTGCAAGCGTAAAAGATGCAAAATTTGTTGGCACACCACCACCCCCCACCCCCACCTCCATCCATGGCCTCAAGCAGTGCTTCCAGGTGAGACAGAGGTTCACCTGCATCTCCTGCAATTTAGTTTACTGAATGCAGTGCTCCCAATGTGGTCTTCTCTACATCAGGGAGATAAAACATAAACTTAGGACCCGTTTCACCAAGCATCACAGCCGGGCCTGCAGGAGCTGACCGGACCTCCCAGTCACCATCTTTTTTTTTAAGATATATTTTCATTGAAAAAATAATTTTTTTAATATTACAACAAATACAAAACAATACATTTCAAAACAGTACAAAAAAAAGAACACGAGAGAAAAAGGTAAAGAAACCCTTTACCCCCATGTACCCCCATAATATATAGAAAAATATATAATATAAAAACCCAACTAACTATTTAACTAAATAAATAATAACCAACAACAAACTAATAAATAATAATAACTCAACTCAGCCAAACAAGACAGTCATACATTCACAGATCCTCTTCCTTGGATATTGGACTTGTAAAACCCAATCGTTACAGCTATATAAAAGCCCTTGTTAGTGTGGCAGATAAATCTGAGCCCAGGTATTCCAAAAAGGGCTGTTATGTCTTATAAAAATTCTCAGTTTTGTGGTGTACTATACTTGTGAGAAAATCCAAGGGAATATATTCCAAAACAATCTTCCGCCAACCCAACAGTCCCGGGAGTTTTCAGATACCCAACCTAGCAAGATATTCTTTCTTGCACAAAAAGTGAGGATATTGAAAATTTTTTTCTTATGCACATCTGCAGGGAACACACTGGGCAGGCCCAAAAGAAGAGAGATCGGGTCCCTCTGCACCCTTACACCCAAAATCCCCTCCATTCCACCTGCCACAGTGCTCCAGTATGTTTGAAGCCTACCACAGGTCCAGAGACAATGGGTGAGAGTGTCCGTACAGACCTTGCACTTGGGACATGTTGAAGATACCCCTGGTTTAAATTTTGACAAATAGTCCAGAACCAAGTGGACCCTATGGAGAATCTTCAACTGTAAAGCATGGGTCCGATTGCAAATTGATACCTTTCTTGCATTTTCCCAAATATCTTCCCACACCTCTGAAGAAACTTCAACGCCTCGCTCTGTCTCCCATATCCTGCAGAGCCAATCGAACTCAGCTGAGGGGCATCCCCTCAAACTGATGATATAAAGTGCTAACAGAAAGTGTACTCTCAGCATGAACACCCTCCTCTCTATATCGGATTTGTTGGGATCAATCAAAAGTGTAGGTTTTTTTGAATAAAATTCTTAACTTGAAAAAATAAACAGAAGAGTTCTCTTTTAGATAGCTCGTATTTCCATGCTAACTGATCAAAGGACATCATTGTGTCTCCCTCAAATAAATCACCCATGCAAGACACACCCCGAGCTGCCCAACACTTGAATCCTGAATCTAACATGGAGGAGAAAGTGAGGACTGCAGATGCTGGAGATCAGAGCTGAAAATGTGTTGCTGGAAAAGTAATCATTCAGAATCTCACCCATTCTCTCAGGTTCGGCACACAACCTTCCTTCATTATCTTTTAGAGGATATTTCATATAACTGTCTCTGGTCCATAGCCCTTAATGCCATGACTTAACAAAAATGTATATATGTTGAGAGTGTGGTGCTAGAAAAGCACAGCAGGTTAGGCAGCATCCGAGAACAGGAGAATTGATGTTTCGGGCTAAAGTCCTTTATCAGGAAAGAGGCTTGTGGGCTAGGTGTTGAGAGATAAATGGGAGAGGGGTGAGGTTGGGAGAAGGTAGCTGATAATGTGATATTAGATGAAGGTGGGGGAGAAGGTGATTGGTCAGAGAGGAGAGTGGAGCAGATAGATGGGAAAGGTGATGGACAGGTCAAGGCGGTGATGCCGCGTTGGAGGCTTGAGACAGATAATGTGGGGGTAAAGGGAAATGAGGGAACTGGTGATATCCACATTAATCCCATGTGGTTTCAGAGTCACAAGGCTGAAAATGAGGTCTTCTTCCTCCAGGCATCAGTTGGTAAGAGTTTGGCAATGGAGAAGACCCAGAACCTGCCTGTCGTTGGCAGATTGGGAGGGGAAGTTGAAGTGTTCAACCATGGAGTGGTGGGGATGGTTGGTGTGTTTGTCCATGTATCTATGTCAATGTATATCAAAAATGTATCTATCTCAAATTTCAAATTAACAATTGAACCAGCATCCACTGCCATTTGTGAGGGAAATTTCCAAACATCTACCACCTTTTGGGTGTAGACATGCTTTCTTATATCTCTCCTGAACATTCTGGCCCTAATTCTCAGTCCATGCCCTCTACGTGAATACTACTTTAGTGACAGGTGAACAGAAGTTATAGAAAATGAGGAACTTAGAACAATCATCATCACGAGGGAAAACATGCAAAGCAAACTGTTGGGATTGAAGGCAGGTAAGTCCCCAGTGACTGAGACCTACATCCTATAGCCTAAAAGGAACTGAATCTATTGGTTATAACATTGCAAGATCCCCTGAATGCGGGAACAGTTCCTCTGGAAAAATGCAAATGGAACACTCTTATTCAAAAGGGGAGGGAGGCAGAAAATAGGAAATTACAGGTGAGTTAGATTAGCATGTATTGATGGGAAATTGATAGAATCCATTATTAAGGAAAATTAGGACATTTGGAAAGTCAAAATACAATCCATCAGAGTCAGAATGGTTTTGAGAAGGGGAAATCATGTTTGACTAACTTGCTAGAGTTCTTTGAAGATGCCATAAGCAAAGTGAATATTGGAATCCTGTAGATTTTGTATCAGTAGAATTCAAAAGGCATTTGAAAAGGTTACACAGAAAAAGTCAATACACAATGTCACATGGAGTGAGGGGAATTCATTAGGTCGGATAGAGGACCATCTAACCAACAGAAAACAGAGAGTCAGGATAACTGGATTTTTTAAACTTCATTCACAAATAAGGTCTGGCTGGTCAGGCAAGTATTTATCGAGGTAAAAACAATGACTGCAGATGCAGGAAACCAGATTCTGGATTAGTGGTGCTGGAAGAGCACAGCAGTTCAGGCAGCATCCAAGGAGCCTCGAAATCGACGTTTTGGGCATAAAGGCAGTG